>NC_141042.1:1762500-1872500 GCF_052040795.2 Danio rerio
ACTTTTTTGAGGGGTGCACAGCTGAAGATCCACCGTAGAGTTCATACAAATGAGAAGCCGTATTCGTGTTCTGAGTGTGGAAAGGGTTTCATACGGCCGGCTCATTTAAGGCGACATGAGAAGACCCACACTGGTGTGAGAGAGTACATGTGCTTCGAGTGTGAGAAGACTTTCATTACAGCTGGAGCTTTAAAGCGACACCAGATGACTCACACCGGAGAGAAACCGTACAAGTGTGCACACTGCGACAAGCTATTTACTCGGACTGAACATCTGAAAGTACACATGAGGATTCACACTGGAGAGAAACCGTGCACTTGTACTCGGTGTGGGACGAGTTTCGCACAATTAGCAAGCCTTAAATATCACATGAGGAGCCACACTGGAGAGAAACAGCCCGAATGACACATTTGGAAAAATTGAAAACCGCATACTCAGAGTAGGTACTCATTAACCAAACGGACTTGCTTATCGAGGACTAAAAGAGCAGGTACTCAGCCAAATCTTGTCAAGTATGAATGTAACAGGATCATTTCAGGTGTGGCAGAGGCCAGCTAGTGTGTGCTGTGCAGGTAAACCTCACTCCTCTGACCTCTAAAGGTGCTCTAGCGACAGATGCTAGAGGCCATGGTCTTTAACCTCCTTGGTAGAGCACAGGGCCGGAGTGCGTCTCCTTTTTAGCTCTGGAGTTTCAAGCCTTAGACCGGCCCACCTCAGTCGACGACTGCCTATATTAATATAGTGGCACACCTTTCGTGCAAATCCTTATGTACCACCTTTTGCAGCTTCAGTTCCAACAACCAGTATTTGCAAAAACGCGAGTAAGACCGAATCTTCTTTTAAAAAAGGTTTACTGAACAAATGCAAAAAAAAAAATACAAAGTTACAATAGACTCGATCTGCTCGGTCAAAAAAACTGTGTTGCTTCCAACATCCATAACTGCAATCTGCCTAAAACGTATGAACTAATGACCTCATGACGTATTACTGTCGGAAGCCAAAATACCAAATTAAAGGTTTTTAAATTATATCAATTACTAAATTATGCATTTTAGATAATACAATCACAATGAATTCTTATTAAATTTAAATATAAATTTTTATCATGTTTTAACCTTCACTAAATTATCACAAATGAATTATGCATAACTGGCTCTTACAATTAAAGTAACGTTATTTCCAGTTCAGTCTCAAATGACACTAACACGTCTTTTTCAAGGACACAGCTGCTTTAGAACTTCAAATGTTATTCATAAATATGAGCACGTTAATTCTTTATAGATATCCCAGAATTCTTACGGGTGCTGGAAATCCTGGAAAATGCTTGATTTTTAATATAGTGTTTTCAAGTTTAGAAAAGTGCTTGGATTTTGGACAAAGTGCTTGAACCTGCTTGAATTTGCAGGGCTTGAAATTGTAACCGTTTTGGTTGCATACGTGCACAATTTTGTCTTTGACCTCAATATTTATGTTTTAATTTGGTCTATGTGACCTACATATATAATATGTGATCACAAATATATTTGGGAGCATTTGTGCGAGTGCATAAATTGTTGTCGTGTGACCAGTTTTCATTGCAAAATGTTCACCGCATGCGCGCATTTGTGGAGTGCTTGGATAAGCCCAAACAATCTGAATTTGAATTGTGTTCAATTGAATTATTAACAATTGTAAGTTAATACTACTGATTATGTCCTATTAGAAATGTTTTGAATTTGTATTACTTAACTTGATTATTGAACGTCTGAAATTTAAGACAACTTAATTTAAGTCAGATTTTTATAAACATATTTTTAAACCTGAAACGACAATCCAATGACTGTAAAGAAAAAATAGCAATGCACATGAAATAACATGAACGACTGGTCATGAAAGGTTAGTATTACACCCAAACAAAATCTGACTGTGAGCTCATTTCTTGAGATATCAACTTTAGGTGGAAAGAGACCAAACTTAAAAGTATACTTCATCCAATAACTAAACTTTTAAAAAAAATTATTTTTAAATAATTTTTGGGTGAACTATCCCAATAAATCCATGTGAAAAAGTAGTTAACCGTGGTTATTAGGTGCTGGAAAAGCATACAAAAAGTGCTTGAAAAGTGCTGGAATCTGAAGTTGGAAAAGGTGTAAGAACCCTAAAATCCAGTCCTTTGTAATGGTCGTCACACACAAAAAAATATGTACCCCTACATAAGTAACCCAAACAGTATTTTATGTCTTAACACTGAAAAAAACAAACATATTATACACTGGTGAGGTTCGAACTCTGGTCTGCCGCGTCAAAGCATAACGTGCTGACTACTAGACCACGAAGTCACTGTTAAGTTACGCATTGTTATCTGCTTCTATTGATGTCTACTCTCTTTTCACCCTACTTTTTTTTATTTTTATTTTTTTCCCCCTTCTTAGATTTCTGATCAAGTTATGTCAGATTTATTAATGTGGTGAATCATCTGATTTTTATTGAGCAGGTGTAATATTTATTAATATTAATTAATATTCACTAAGGTGCCGCTGTTTGGGGTGGAATAGGGTGCATCCCGCAGGTTAATGATGATCATCATTAACCTACGGGCTGCATTTTGCTCACGGGGCTGTGAGAAAATAATGATTAAAAAGAGTGAAGCTATGGTCAAATAAACAAATAAATTAAACAAGTGCAACTGCTGAGAGCGCAAGCAGCTAAGGACACCAGCCCTCGCAGCCAAAAAGCGGACCGGCCCACCGGGAATTCTCTCGGTGCTCCCGATTAGCCGATCCGGGCCTGGTAGAGCAACCAACTCCCATGCGGAAGGTCGCCAGTTCGATACCAGCTCGGAGTGGGTTGGGTGGCGTAGGACCGGCGGGGTCACACAGGCATATTGACTTCACTGTATTTTCTTCCTGTTGAGTTACTGTTCATTTAAAATAGTTTTGTGCTCACAATATTAAATGTAAAAAGAGTCTGTAAAGCGACAGTGGTTTTACCCAGTGTTTAGGGTTTCCGCGGAGTCTTAAGTCTAAAATTTAAAAATCTAAATTTGTGGCCTTAAAGTCTTAAATTCGCTGTTCCAGGTCTTAAACAGAGCTCGGTTGTAGCGAGTGCTTATTTGAGTTACTGTTGCCTTTTTGTCAGCTGGAACCAGTCTGGCCATTCTCCTCTGGCCTCATCGACAGGGCATTTGCGCCCACAGAGCTGCCGCTCGCTGGATATTACCTCTTTGTCAGCGCATTCTCTGTAAACCCTAGAGATGGTTGTGCGTGAAAATCCCAGTAGATCAGCAGTTTCTGAAATACTCAGAGCAGCCCGTCTTTCAGCAACAACCATGCCACGTTCCAAGGTCTCTTAAATCCCCTTTCTTCCCCATTCTGATGCTCGCTTTGAACTGCAGCAGATCGTCTTGACCATGTCTACATGCCTAAATGCACTGAGCTGCTGCCATGTGATTGGCTGATTAGAAATGTGCATTAACAAGCAGTTGGACAGGTGTACCTTATAAAGTGGGCAGTTTGTGTGTGTGTGTGTGTGTGTGTATGTATATGTATGTATATATGTATGTATGTATGTGTATATATATATGTATGTATGTATGTATGTGTATGTGTATATATATATATATATATATGTATGTATGTATGTGTATATATATATATATGTATGTATGTGTGTATGTGTATATATATGTATATGTATATATATATATATATATATATATATATATATATATATATATATATATATATATATATATATATATATATGGAGAATTTTTGTAATATTGTATTATATTGGCATCATTAGTGTGTTATCTTACTGTCAGCCATCCTACAGTGATTTTCATCTTTGTTTACAGCTGTGTTTTAGCCTGGTTATTTTACACGACGCTCAAAATTTGAGGTTGTGAATTAGCATTTTAATTTATCTTTTACCTCATAAGTTACATGTTAATTTCATTAATTAAGGACATCTCTAGGAAAGTGAAAGTAGTAATTTCGTTAGGTAAACAAAGCAACCAAAGAACAGAAATAAAATAATTACGCAGATAAGTAAATTAGCATAATATTCATTTAAACAACACACAAAATATGCCACAGCTATGCGTGAAGTCACTAGACAGAAGCAGCCAATGTGAGTACATCCTAATTTTCAGTCGAAATATGAAATCATGTATACATTATTGAAAAATAGTTTCGTTTATTGACAACTGAAGGATTTATTAATATCTGAGTAAAGGAATGAATACAACCATAACAAATAAATAAATACAAGTCAACAACACATGAAATCAGGCTTTAATCTAACTTGTTCTAACACTCATATTACAGACAGTTTGGCCAGTTCAGCAGAAGATCAGCAGGTGTTCATCTGTGTTTGCCATCATCATCATCATCATGCCTCACTGCTGCAGTCAGACTGGAACAGTGTTGGCACATAAAGCCGTCCATGCCTGAGAAACGCAATTATACAGATGATGAAGAGAGCACTGCAACATCCGGCCCAGATGAGGACACACGGGCAGCTAGAGGGATGCACGGACTTATCCACTGCACTACAGCATCTCCAGAACTCTGCTGTGCTTCGCCATGCCCATGCGCTGAGGACATTGTAGATCATACCAAACGCATGTCAAAGACGCCATGTGTGTGTGTGTGTGTTCAAAAATAAATATTCCTCATTCTCCAAATGATTTGTTTTTATTTAGATTTATTGATGTTACATTTGGGCGGTGCAGTTGGTAGCGCTGTCGCCTCACAGCAAGATTTGTGATTCACGTTGGCAGTGGGTTTCCTCCGGGTGCTCCGGTTTCCCTCACATACCAAACACACATGCGCTATAGGGGAATTGATAAACTACATCGGCCGCAGTGTATGTGTGTTAATGAGAGTGTATGGGTGTTTCCCTGTGATGGGTTGTAGCTGGAAGGGCATCCGCTGTGTAAAACATATGCTGGATTAGTTGGCGGTTCATTATGCTGTGGTGACCCCTGATTAATAAAGGGACTAAGCTGAAAAGAAAACCACGGCCAATTTAGCTCATCAATTCCCCTATAGCACATGTGTTTGGACTGTGGGGGAGCACCCGGAGGAAACCCACGCCAACACTGGGAGAACAAGCAAACTCCACACAGAAACTCTACAGACCCAGCCGACACTCAAACCAGGTGATTGTGCTACCATGCTGCCTGATCAGCTTCACATTTTCAATTAATTTGAAATTTCTCACAACTAAAACGAGATGGATTTAAACAAGTAATTTTAAACACCACAGCAGCTGAGATCAGCCAAATGTAATGAGGGTTATTAACTTATGAATTTCACTCAAAATTTACCTGCATTAATGATCACTTATTCTGTACCTTATATTATTACAATTAACATGTTATTGATCATTTTAATTGCAGCGATGTCATATTTCCATAGTATTTTTTTGTGTCTTGTGTGTTGTTAAAAATGGTACGCGGCTCCTTTAAGAACGGCTTTCCGCTTCCGGTTGCGTTTCTTCAGTTTGCGCCTGCAGAGGTGAGTGTTTTACACTGAAGCTCCGTCTAAACAGCCTAATAGGGGGTTGTTTGCTGCGGTAATACGTAAAACTTCGTGCTGAAATGCACGTTACTCTTAATTAAACACGTGAGCAGTTCGTGTGAATGATGTGCAGCTTGTGTTCATGGAGAAGGTGTATTGAGTTGAGTCTGTAAGCTTTGTTTATATATGATTCCGTCACTGATAGAATTGTTTACAAACGCAAGAGAAAGCCACAGGTTCAAGCTTCTGTATTGTTTGTTGTTTATGTCATTTAATTAAATCTGAGCCTTTTGTGTCCCTAAGAAATAACCAGACATTGACTTGCAGAAACACACCATCCCTGCTGAAAAATCCAGCTTAAACCAGCCTAGTATGGTTGGCTGGTTTAAGCTGATTTTAAAGGGGTTTGGGGCATTTCCAGCCTTAGCAGGTCAGGCTGGGGAGATTCCCAGCTGAACAGATGCACTTTACTCTCAGGGACTGATGTTTATAAAGTTTTTAATCTTCAAAATAAAGCATCGTATAAGCTGAATAAAAGAAACAAATAATACTAATTTCACATATCCTTGAAATTGTGTTAAACAAATGCTCATAACAAGCCAATAAACTGATAAATACACATTTACAGTCTCATATTCACTGTACAGGCATAAAATATAAACGTTATTAACTGTATAGTGATACGTCTAAATAATTTGAATTGTTTTGACACTAACAAGGGCAATATTTAATGCAGTAATAATAATAATAGTACTGCAATATAAACACCTTTAACAATTAATTTTAGCTCAATTGGTGATGTTATTTTTAGAAAGATAAATCTAAAACATATAAAATGACCAAAAGAAAGACCTTAATGGCTGTTAATGTCCTATTTGTAGTGCAAATTATAAGGAAATAGTAATAACACTAAATGACATGCCTTTTGTACAAAACTAACAAATAATATTGATAACACTGATACTCAAAATCCTTATATATGTGCTAACAATTCAATGCTAACCAAAAGACCGTCAACAAACGATAAACTTTCAAGATAAACAGTCTTTTTAAATTTCACTGATTAACATATAAACAATACCGTGTGCCCTTCATCAGCCAGGAGCTAAATGTGAGGAAACCTTTTTTGACTGCCTTTAAGATCGTTTTAACAGAGAGCACTCCAAAGTCCTTTCCTTTCGTAGCACTAAACACTTCACCAAAAACTTCTTTAATGTGGCTATGTTTTAAGACAACAGCACCCTCTACTGGATGGAGGTAGAAGTGTCCATGATGGAACAATTTAAATGTCATCTACAACCAGCTTGAACAGCTAAAGGCTGATTTATACTTCTGCGTCAAACGTCGGCGTATGCTACGGCGCCTCTCAAAAATTGTAACTACATGTCGCAACGACGCATGGCGCAAGCTCTGTGATTGGTCGGCTTGGTAGCGCTGACGAGTCTGGGCGGGACCAAGAGCCGCGCGGGCTGGACGCGAGCCTGATCGATTGTTTACAAGTGTGAAGTCCCTTAAAGGAGCTCCGGATGGAAATTTTTGTTTTGTGTTTACCTCATAGTTTAAGTTGTTGCTCGTCCGCCGGTTCCTGCCTCAAAATGAGCAAGTTTGAGCCACTTGTACATCCCGGAAGTGTTCAGGAAAAGCAAAACAGCAGCGAAGAAACTCGACACAGAGGAACATTTACACCTCACTGCCCACTAGCGTTTCGGAAGTGTTAATGCAGACCAACAGGGACAGCGCGCAGAAGTATAAATGCACAGCTACATGCGTTGCATGCGCCGTGGGTTATGCCGGGCACTTGACGCAGAAGTATAAACCAGGGTTTAGCCAGACTGGAAGCCCAACCAAAACCAGCTATGTCCAGCTTAAACAAGGCTGGTCAAGTTGGTTTTAGCTGGTCATTTTCCAGCCCGTCCAGCTAAGACCAGGCTGGAAAGTGCCAAAACCCCTCTAAAACCAGGCTGGTCGACCAGCTTAAACTAGCCAACCAGCTTAGGCTGGTTTAAGATGTTTTTTCAGCAAAAAAACATATTTTTTTTGCTAAAAAAAGAAAAAAAAATTGCATGGATTGAGATTCATAAATTTGCCCTAATCATCCTGAATTAATGCCTTTGTTGTTTACTTTCACTTTCTATTTAACTCCTTTACAGTGCAGTGTTCTTTATTTGAGACACGCCGTCATGTCTAAACCACAGGAGAGCACATGTGAAGAGAAGACGAGTGCATGTTTCACCTGCACGGAGTGCGGGAAGAGTCTGTCATGCAAGAAGACGTTCAAGTATCACATGATGATTCACACCGGAGAGAGTCCGTACACGTGCACTGAGTGCGGGATGGGTTTCAAACAATTACACAGCCTTAATCGACACATGATGATCCACACTGGAGAGAAACCGTACATGTGCACTCAGTGTGGGACGAGCTTCAGACAATTATACTACCTTAATCGGCACATGATGGTCCACACTGGAGAGAGACCGTACAAATGTGATGAATGCAGCAAAACATTCCTGAGCGCTGCACATCTGAAGGACCATCATAGAGTTCATACAAAGGAGAAGCCTTATTCTTGTTCTGAGTGTGGGAAGACATTCACACGACAGACACATTTAAGACGACACGAGAAGATCCACAGCGGAGTGAAAAAGTATAAGTGCTTTGAGTGTGATAAGGCCTTTATAACGGGGGAAGACTTGAAACGACACCTGATGATTCACACTGGAGAGAAACCGTACAGCTGCCCTCAGTGTGGGAGGAGTTTCAGAGGCGCACCACACCTTAAAAAGCACATGAAGATCCACAGTAAAGAGAAACGGACCAAATGACACAGTTAGCAAAACATTTATGTTTGTGGGGCGTGTCTGGACATCAGAAACCCTGGAATAAGAGACGACTGGATGAGGGAGATCTGTATTTGTGTTTTCCTTGCTTGATTTCATCACTGAAGACATGTTACACTGCATTTATATAAACCAGCTGAAGATGAACTAAATCAGGGGTGGCCAACCCGGTTCCTGGAGAGCCACCTTCCTGCAGATTTAAGCTGCAACCCACATCAAACACACCTGCCTGTAATTATCACGTGTGTTCAGGTCCTAATTAATTGGTTCAGGTGTGTTTGATATGGGTTGCAACTGAAATCTGCAGGAAGGTGGCTCTCCAGGAACCGGGTTGGCCACCCCTGAACTAAATGTGTTCAGTTGCACACCATGTGTGCAGCTTTATATCATTAAAAGTCCCTTGAAGTGTTTTGAAGTGTGTTTTGCTTTTATTTGATGTTTGATGTAATGTCAACCAGAGGGCGGGACATAGAATAGCTCCTCCTCTTTTAAATAAAAAAGCTGATTTTGGGCATCACAGTGGGTAGCACAATTCCCTTACAGCAAGAAGGTCACTGGTTTGAGCCCCGACTAGGTCAGTTGGCATTTCATTGTGGAGTTTGCATGTTCTCCCTGTGTTGGCGTGGGTTTGCTCCGGTTTCCCCCACAGTCCAAACAGATGCGCGATAGGAGAATTGGAAAAGATGAATTTGGCTCAGGCCCGGATTGGCTAATCAGGAGGACCGGGAGAATTCCCGATGGGCCGGTCCGTTTTTTGGCCGCGAGGGCCGGTGTCCCTAGCTCCAGAATCTGTTGCTCTCAGCAGTCACACTTTTTAAATTTATTTATTTACTTGACCACAGCCTTTTTATTCATTATTCTATCGCAACTCTTCTCTTTTTATCTAGTTTAATGATGATAAAACTTAGTTGTGTCTCCTTACTCCATACAGTTGTTGTGGTCCGGCAGTTAGCACGTTAGGTTAAGACTCTGCGGGCCCGGGTTCGATCCTCATTAGAGTAGTGTTATGTTTTCATTTTTATTGTTAAGACATATAATACTGTTAGGGTTGTTGGACATTTGAAGTTCTAAAGCAGCTGTTTTCTCAAAAAAAGACGTGAAAGTGTCATTAGAAACTGAATTGGAAATGACCTTATTTTAATATAGTCAGTCGTAAACTGAGGTGGGCCGGTCTGAGGCTTGAAACTCCAGGGCTGAAAAGGAGTCCCACTCCGGCCCTGATTTGGCTCTTGTGTATGTGTGTGAATGCAAGAGTGTATGGGTGTTTTCCAGTGTTGGGTTGCGGCTGGAAGGACATTAGTTGTGTAAAACATACACAAATGGATGTTCATTCCGCTGTGGCGACCCCTGATTAATAAAGGGACTAAGCCGACAAGAAAATGATTAGTGTTTTGTTTTATCACAGCTCTGCCAGTGAGAGTGGCTGAGCTCAAGTGCATCAAAAGAGAAGGGGGCGGGGCATGTCAGATACTAGAGAGCGTTTGATTGGTCAAGATTCGATGAGGAACTGAAATATGAGGTGGATAGAAAATAAATGTTTTTTCCATTTAGACAGTCGAACTACAAGCTTTGGATGTTTTATCAGTTTTACATCATCATTCAGTGTGTATGGGTGTTTCCCAGTGATGGGTTGCGGCTGTAAGGGCATCTGCTGCGTAAAACATGCTGGATAAGTTGACGGTTCATTTTGCTGTGGTGATCCAGGATTAATAAAGGGACTAAGCTGACAAGAAAATGAATGAACATCATTCATCCTTAGTCCCTTACTTCATCACAGTGGAATGAACCACCAACTATTACAGCATATGTTTTAAGCAGCCGATGCCTTTCCAGCCGCAACCTAGTACAAGGAAACACACTTATACACTACGGCCAATTTAGTTAATTCCCTTATAGCACATGTGTTTGGACTGTGGGGAAACCAGAGCACCCAGAGAAAACCCACTGCAAACAAAAATGCCAACTGGATCTGCTGGGACTTGAACCAGCGACCTTGCTGTGAGGTGACAGTAGCCACCTTACAAACTGCGTCGCCGGTTGTCTTCTAAACACATATTTTGTTGTTGTTTTGCAACACAGTAGTTATAGGTGTCTTTAAAATAGACAATACTCATGCTAACATCTAGAAAGTATTTACATTTCAAGGGACTTTTAAAATATTATCTGTAATTCTGCTTATGTTCCATCAAATCATTTAGTAATTTTTTTTAATTAATTTTTTTTGTCATGTTTTTACGAGACCTGGGTTTGATTTCTGATGTTATTTGTTCAAATAATAGTAATAATAATCAAACATCATTGGTTTTATGCATGAAATATTGAAAATAAAATATACTCACAAATACAAGCTTATTTTCATCTTAAAAGCAGCTGAGATCAGCCAAATATAATGAGTGTTATTATTAAGCTATAAAATTCACCTGCTGTAATGATCAGTTATTACTTTATCTGATTGAAATTAACGCTATTACTCATTTTAAACAGCGATGTCATGTTTCCATAGCTACATGTTTATTTACAGCGCCTTGTGTTGTTAAAAATCATACGGGGTCCTTTAAGCGCAGATTTCCGGTTCCGGTTGCTTTTATCCAGTTCGCGGCAAACCCGCCTGCTGAGAGGTGAGTGATTTAGCTCCGTCTAAATACAGTAATGTGGGTTTTGATTATTGTGATAATACATAAAATGTACGAGCGGGCGCAGCCACTAGAAGCTTTTCGGCTCCAGACTTCCGGTCTCATTTACTGTCATTTCTTTTTAGACGTTAAAACGGCTCGTTTTGCTGCTTCATGTTGCAAACTGATCTTTCATATTATTGTATTATACTTTTTATACATAGCTAGAAAGACACTTGTTTGTAGAGTAAGCGGTTTGACCGTTTTCTGCCGATTATTATTGCTAGTCATTTCTCTCATAGACAACTGAATAGGAAGTTCTTAAGCAAAGTCAACGGTAATCAACAGCTCTAATCAATAATTGGGGAGAGCGGGGCACAGATATGAGTGACACTTTTTGGTTGTGGCCAAATAATGAACAAAGTAATGGGGTTAGACAAACCTTATTTTTTTATATCAACAACACACAAGCCTCTGGTTTTATGTGGGGATGGGGAGTCGACTCCAAAAGAGTCGATTCTATGACTCTCAATCGACCAACTACTAATTGACTCCCAGAGTCGAGTCTGTTGTACAGTAGTGATGGGAAGTTTGGATCATTTTACTGACTCGTATCTTTGAGTCTCGTTCATCGAAACAAATCTTTTGCCAATATAATTTGCCAATATAATATTAAAATGTTATGAATTGCTTCCAAACGCTTCTACAACCATTTCAAAGGTGGATCACACAACAGACAAGTCATGAATAGAATACTTTAAGAAAGAAATTAGTCATTCATTGTTTACCTGCTCTTTTTGTCTATAGTGATATGTTGTCTCTGCTCAGCTCACCTCTTCATGTCAAACTTGAGTGGTTCGTTCTCGTGACTGACAGTAGGGCTTTAACTAACGATTATTTTAATAATCGATGAATCGGATAGTAGGGCGAGGCAGTAGGTAGTGCTGTCGCCTCACAGCAAGAAGGTCGCTGGTTCGAACCTCGGCTCAGTTGGCGTTTCTGTCTGGAGTTTGCATGTTCTCCCTGCATTCGCGTGGGTTTCCTCCGGGTGCTCCGGTTTCCCCATAGTCCAAAGACATGTGGTACAGGTGAATTGGGTAGGCTATAATTGTTTATAGTGTATGTGTGTGAATGAGTGTATGGGTTGTGGCTGGAAGGGCATCCGATGCATAAAAACTTGCTGGATAAGTTGGTGGTTCATTCTGCTGTGGCGACCCCGGATTAATAAAGGGACTAAGCCAACAAGAAAATGAATGAATGAGTCGGATAGTAAAAAAAAGCATTAATTTCCAACTATTTTTCAAAAAAACGCTCACTGAGCTTTTATAATAATATTAATATTAAACTTAGTAGTTTTGTCCTGTTTTCAATCCAAATATCTAAATATTTTTAAATCAAGATACACACTAGACAGATGAAGTAGCATAATAAATTATGTCTTGTTTTCTGGAAAAAAAAAACACCTCAAAATAAAGTGATTGTTTGCTTAAAACAAGTCAAATTATTTATGAATTGGGTAAGAAAAATAATCTTAATGAGATAATCTCAAACAGAAGTTTACCAGTTCACATAAGCGTGTAAGTGATCATATTCTATAACGAGATGGGTGTAGCGGCTTTCCAATGCCGCTATTGTTGGAAGAGTGAGCAAGTTTTTAACGCGTAAAAGTCAGAGTCCGTAAGCAAAATAGATGCAAATAAAAACGTCTTTATTTTCCAATTAACTTCCAATCAACAGAATTACTTAATCTTTTTCCTTGATCTGTATGCACACTTCTCTGTTACCTTGAGTTGAGTTGAATTACACTCAGTTACGAGACGAGACGGTCAAAAACTGAAGCTGCGTCCCAAATGGCACACTATGCACTCATGCACTATGTACTTATGCACTTACACACTCAACAGGATAGTATATGTATGTAGTGTCGTCCCAAATGGCACACTAATGTTTTTTTTACTAAGCGGAAATTCAAACCGTTTCCCTGATGACGTTTGACGGTTGCCAAATCATTGAAGTAAACGGCCGAATTATCAAATAATACCTGCCATGAGTTTTGCCGCATTCACCATCGGGAGGCGCTATAATCACTCTCGTAGGAGAATTCTGCTTTCACCATCCAAATTAAATAAAGTTATTCAACATGTGCGTCCGATAGCTCCGCCCCTTCCGCTACGTAAGCAAACCTGCGGTCGTTGAGTGCGTGAAGTGTCCATCATTACACACTTCATTTTACCGGCTGAATGAGTGCATCATCCGGGTAATTAAAGTGCACTTATTATTTTTAGAGTTTTCAGTGTGAACGCACTACTTACACTGTTTATACTACAAAATGGCGTAGAATAGTGCATAAGTATGCGATTTGGGACGCAGCTCGAGTGCTTCCTACCAACACTGTCTTCCTCCTTGCAGTGGCGCCACAGTTATATAGTGTCGTACTGACACCTTGTGGCCAATCGCCAATATACAATGTATGGCTCCTACAATGGGCGTCGCCATGTTTACTTGCGGCCGCACGTTTTTCTCATTCATAAAAAGCAGAACGCGCAGGATTCAGCACATAAATTCACCTGGTATTCCCCTAATACATGCAAGTAAGTGGCTGGTGAACTTAGAGAAGAATAGATTCAACTTATTATGTGTAATGTGTATCTGATATGAATAAAACACATCGGCAGATTATATTTGAATGGATTGTTAGATCTACTTGTGTGTTTTGCAAACGCTAAATGTTTTGTTTTACCAGTAAGTGTGTGTATTTACATGTCTAAAACATAAAATAAGCATTAGGCGGTTAAAACGCTGCATAATTATGATAATATGACACGTCTTTCTCAGTGTTTTTTAATAATCAAAAATCTCCGTGTCGCACACCACAACGAATCCATTATGAAATTCGTTGCCAGTGCTTTTAGTAATGGATTTTTATCAATTTAATCGATTCATTGTTGCAGCCCTAACTGACTGTCACATATGATCTTAACCAATGCACACAGTTTGAGCCGAAAGGAGCCATGATTAGTTCACCTTTTGAGACTTCTGGTTTTCGAGTCGTTCGTTCGTCACGTGACTGTATGTAAAGAGAGATGACTTAGGCTGTTTCTCAATATGCGTTCTTCAGCAAGCTTGCGTCCTCGTGTTCTCATGTAACATCATCATCAACTGCCATTTTATATTTGTGTAAAATAATCAGACATTGACAGTGCAGTGTAATGTGATTTCAGCGACATTTCACAACGAATGTTTTGAAAATAACGACTGTAAGATCCGTGTGTCTTGATCATGAATTGAGATTTAGAAAATTGCTCAAATCATCATGAATTAATGTAGTTGTTGTTTACTTTCACTTTCTGTTTCACTCCTTTACAGTGCAGTGTTCCTACCTTTATTTCAGACACACCGTCATGTCTAAACCACAGGGGAACACATGTGAAGAGAAGACAAAATACAAGCAATGTTTAATCTGCACTGAGTGCGGGAAGAGTCTGTCGTGCAAAAAGACGTTTAACCGTCACATGATGATTCACAGCGGAGAGAAACCGTACACATGCACCGAGTGTGGGACGGGTTTCAGACGACTATCAAGACTTAAACAGCACATGATGATCCACACCGGAGAGAAACCGTACTCATGTGCCCAGTGTGGGACGAGCTTCAGACAGTTATCCTCCCTTAATCAACACATGCTGGTCCACACTGGAGAGAGACCACACACGTGTGCTCAATGCGGGGCGAGTTTCAGAAAATCCCACCACCTTAGACGACACGCGCTGATTCACACCGGAGAGAAACCATTCGGATGTACGCAGTGTGAGAAGAGTTTCAGACAGTTGTACCAACTTAATCGACACACGATGATCCACACCGGAGAGAAAACACACGTATGTACTCAGTGCGGGAAGAGTTTCAGAGACTCTCCACACCTTAATCAACACATGCTGGTCCACACTGGAGGGAGACCGTACACGTGTGCTCAGTGCGGGGAGAATTTCAGACAACTAAACCAGCTTAAGCAGCACCGGCTGATCCACACTGGAGAGAGGCCGCACAGATGTGATCAATGCGACAAGACTTTCTTTTGGGCTTCACAGCTAAGGGACCATCTTAGAGTTCATACAAATGAGAGGCCTTATTCGTGTCCTGAGTGTGGGAAGCGCTTTAAACAGCAGACCGGTTTGAGACATCATGAGAAGATCCACACTGGAGTGAGGGAGCACATGTGCTCCGAGTGTGAGAAGACTTTTATTACAGCTGGACAATTGAAACAGCACGAGATGATCCACACTGGAGAGAAACCGTACACATGCACTCAGTGTGGGCAGAGTTTCAGGCAATCAGCTAAACTTAAACAACACATGGTGATCCACACTAGAAAAAGAAGTGAGCCAAATGACACACCCAGTCCTGGGAGCAACCATAGACTGTAAAAACGGGCAAAGAGGCAGGGTGTGGGGGGAGAATTTTGCTTTGGGTGAAATGCTTAACAAGTCGTTTATGTATTGATCATAATGCATTTAAAAACACAGATTTAGGCGGCAGACTTATGGCCTCACAGCAAGAAGGTCACTGGTTCAAGCCTCAGCTGGGCAAGTTGGCATTTCTGTGTGGAGTTTGCATGTTCTCCCCGTGTTGGCGTGGGTTTCCTCTGGGTGCTCCGGTTTTCTCCATAATCCAAACACATGTGGTATAGGGGAATTGGGTCAGCTAAATTGTTGGTAGTGTCATACCTGTCAACATTGGGATGTTAAAAAAAAGGGATATGCCCACCATAATAAGGGATACCCCTTAAGTAAACAGTGAAATAGTCAGTAATATATTTTTTTTATTATTATTATCTACAAAAGAAAAAATAAATATATAAATTAGCAGCAAATACATTAGCAATCAGGGGTCCGTTCTTCGTACCTCGCTTAAATGATCTAAGATGATTTGGCAGATCCTGGATCTTTTAATCTTGATAACTGATCTCTCGCTAATTTGGTTCTTCAAACAAGTTCGCGAATCAGATTAGAATGTCTGGATAAACTGATCTGAGATCGCTGCGTGTGTTGTGAAGGACAGATCTATCCATCCTCGAAATCATGATCAGCAATGCAACGATGACAGCGTAATGGCATCATCTGATTAATATTCAATTATCCATGTGAGCAAAATTACATCAAATTAGCAGTAAACGGCTTGTTAAATATGACACACAATAACTTTCCACATTTGTTGTGAGCTGCAGGCTTTACACTTTCATGTGTCGAGAGTATTCATCATGTATTTCAATGCAAATCAACGTATTTAGTTCCACATTTAGAAAAGATTTTCTTTATTATAGTACAGTTTTTTAATCGGTGTAAAGAATAACTGGTTGTTTCCAAAAGCATTTTGATATTGGTAAAGGCGTCTGCAACTTTTGTGAAGCATCAAATCACCGGCATATTAACTGTGAAAACATGTTCATGACTGCATAAATGTATTATTGCTTTAAAAAAAGTCACATATTGTGCATTTCTATTATACACAATTTGTACTAAAGCGATCTAAAAAGTTCATATCAATAAGTTTTCTCTGTGCACCACCAGATGGCAGTCTTTGTATTTTCATTTCGAGGGTGCAGATTGCATACGTTTTATTAATATGTATAACTTTATTTATTTTATTAATGACTATAACTTTATATATATATAGTTAAAAACTATTTACTATTTTCCCAAGTGTATATAACTACTACTGTAAGAAAATATCAGAACTCGGTACATACTTACTGTATCTTTGCTTGAACTGAGCAGATCTAATCCTGTTTATATGAATTGAACCTGCTCCCGATCAGGTTTGACCTAGCAGATCTGTTGCCATGACAACAACTCTCGGATCAGCTTTGAAGAACGAAACGATCCTGGATCGTGTCAAATCGTCAATATCCAAATCCAGCTAACTGAGTAATCCACGTACGAAGAACGGACCCCAGCTCAGCTTATTAAATAATAGCTATTATAATGAAATAGAATCAAATTCTCATAAGGAGTTTCTTCACTGTATAATTTACACATTCTGATTAAAGAGCAACCAATAAATCTCATTTATTTAAATTTTTCGTTTGATTACATTAACATCTAACAATATAATGAAGGAATTTAAGTCATTTAAGACGAAATTAGTTGTATTTGAAAAAAAAAAAAACACCAACATCGACATCTTTATATGTTATTATTATTATTAATTATGTGTATATGTCTGTTTAAACATGCACCCAAAAGCCACTTTCACTCTGCTACAAATCACACGTATAGAGTCCGTTTGGGAAACAGCGTCTATTTATCACTATACAGCGCGTCAGCTGACAGTCATGAACCATTAAATGTTTTGAGGATTGCATAGGGGGGGTGACGGCAGGGAATCGCGCTGTTATTATATTTATTTCAAAGTGTTTTTGTGGCTAAACAAAGCGAAAGCACAGAACAGACTCGCATTTAGGAGCAAGGGGCGGCCCCTAGTGGTTTGGCAGTATGGGTTGCGTATAGGGAGGCTCGACTCATTAATGTTTCTTGCAGCTTTTCAGAAAAAGACTGAAAATACGGTAGAAATATGGGAAAATACCTGTACGGGATGATAGCAGGATAGAATTGTAAAATACGGGAGAATCCCGGGAAAAACAGGAGGGTTGACAGGTATGTGAATGAGTGTATGGGTGTTTCCCAGTGATAGGTTGCAGCTGAAAGGACATCAGCTGCAGATGTACATATGCTGGATAAGTTGGTGGTTCATTCCATTGTGGCGACCACTGATTAATAAAGGAACTAAGCTGAAAAGCAAATGAATTAATTAATGAAAACAGACTTAATGCATTTAACTTGATTAAAGGGCCAAGTGGGTGGGTGCAGCTTTGTTTAGGTGGGAGTGTCGATTGGCGAAAGAGGGAAGGGTTTGCATTAAAAAAGGAGTTTCACTCCTGCACTTGCTGATTTTTACAGAGGCTAAATAAACACACAGACGCAGAGGAGAAAGACAGTGACTGTGTTTACATGGACATCAGTGATCAAATTATTTGCCAAATTATTAATTTGTGGACTTTAACTGCAGTTCGGCACTTTCACTTTCATTCAGGAACATTTCATGCACGCCCCCGTGACAAATGAGATATGGGATGCGAGGAACTGCTGGAAGAGTGTAGTTTTAATGGAATGTTTGATACCGCATGCCGTATGAGAGAAATAAAACCCTCGGGTAAACAATGTTTCATGCTTTCCTATTCTAAACTTATACTGGTTTAGCAAACAATGACCGACACACAGCCTAGTTGCCACCACATCATTCCTTCCATTACCAAACTTATTTCTAATAACGCCCACACATCCTTGAATACAATGCATATGTCTGCCTTTTCTCCATTATCCCACTCCCTCTGCCATACCTGTTTACACAAGGATCTAATCGCTGTGATGTAGCTTTAAAATTTCTTTTCACACTGGAAGAACGAATTTGCTGGAAATAACGCAAAAACAACCAATTTTCACTTTTTAGTGAGATATACGAGTCCTAATAGTGTTATAGCAGTGTGGGGCACATATATGACTGTCAACATCTCAAAACATGTGTTTTGCTGTTTCGTGACCCTTTTCTACAAGAGCAAGTGTTGTTATTTTCAAATATAGCCTGTGTTAGTAATGATTCACTACATTTATATAGCATTTTCAGGACACTCAAAGTGCTTTACACATTTTTTGGGGGGTAATCTGCTCATCCACCACCAGTGTGCAGCTTCCACCTGGATGATGTGACGGCATGATGATATGAGGATGTTTACCCTGCTGAAAAATCTAGCTTAAACCAGCCTAGGATGGTTGGCTGGTTTTAGCTGGTCGACCAGCCTGGTTTTAGGGGGGGCTTTGGCCACTTCCAAGCTGGTTTCCAGCCATTTCTGGTTTCCAGACAGGCTGGGAGATGACCAGCTTGACCAGCCTAGCTAGCCTGAAAGCCCAGCCAAAACCAGCTATGTCCAGCTTAAACCAGGCTGGTCAAGCTGGTTTTAGATTGTTTTAGCTGACCAGCTAAGACCAGGCTGGAAATTGCTGGAAACCAGCCTGGAAGTGGCCAAAACCCCTCTGAAACCAGGCTGGTCGACCAGCTAAAACCAGCCAACCATCCTAGGCTGGTTTAAGCTGTGTTTTTTTAGCAGGGTATAAGGCCATGATGGACAGAGGCCAGTGGGCAAATTTGGTCAGGATGTTGGGGGGTTTGTTGTTGTTTTTATTTTTTATTTTTTGGCTTTTTTTATTGGAACGTTCATCAATAATACAAAAATCTAAAGAAAAGGTACAAATCCAACAAAAGTAGACAATGGAACAAACCAAAAAAGAAAGAAAAGATTATGCCAGGGGCAATATGAATTAAAAAATCACTTTAAATCTATCATAAACCTAGGTCACAGTAATGCTTACAAGATCACATACAATACAGTCCTCTGGGTATAACAGAAAAGAGACAATACTGTAAGATTCACATAGTGTTGCTGATTTTAAAGCTTTAACTTTGCTGGAGGTGGAGACTGTATTTAAATAATATTTCAAATCTTTACAAAAATAAGAAAAAGGGGCTTTACAGACAAAAAAAATCGCATTTGTGTATAAAACATTTAGCTACTAAAATAAACAGATTTATTAGAAAATGTTTAACTTTATCAACATGATAAAAAGAAAAAAACATCCTTGTATGACAAAGAAAAATTATCTAAAAGAGATACACGTATAAATAAACTGAATTCTTTCCAAAAAATCTTAACATGGGCATATTCCCAAAAAAAGGATCGACAGATTCATCTACTAATCCACAAAAGGGGATCCTTTTCAGTTAGCATTTTTTTTAAATATAAACATTCAATGGATAAACTCGATGTAGCAATTTGAATGAAACCTCTTTAATCTTATTTGTGATTAAAAAAATGTTGGGTAAAGATCACACAATTTTCCAAGAAATATCATGAAAGAAATAGGTTTGTTATTGTTAGCACGACCCGTCTCGCCGTGATGACGTCAGCACTTGACGCTTTCATTCAGCGTCGAGTCTTCAGAGCTGAGGTGAGTGGTTTTTGCCTTTTCTCGTGTTTACTCAACAATAAAACACACTTTACAGTTTATTAAAGCGACAATCTGCGACTAGTTTCTGCATGGAGTTCACCTCTATCTGTGTGTCTGCCGACCAAAACAATACAGCAGGCGGAGAGCAGCTCTGAGAGGACAACATGAGTGAATGTGTTTTACTTTGTTAGTGCGTTTAAGTTTGTACGTGTATTTGTAATTTCACAAAGTATTATCTGTGAAGGGATATAAATAGCAGATATATGGATGAGCTTTGACAGAGAATTCATTCAATGATTATGGAGCTCTTTATTTTGTAAACGTTGATGGTTTCCTGCTCTCTGTAGGCTACATAACGTTAGCGAATTGACTTGCTACTCCCAATAATCTAATTACATTGTACGAATGGTTACTAGGAATATTAAACTAGATATTGATGTAATGCTAAAGAAAACTATATCACAGTTGGTAATTAAACGATTGTAATCGTTTGATTCTGCAAACAGTATAAAACAGACTGATCTGCTGATCCTGAGTGTCTGTTAAATGAGTGTTTATAGTCTGAGGCTCATCAGTATTATCAGAGCTGCTGAAATCCTCTTTATTTCATGTCAATAGTTTCTGTTTTTCCTTTATTCATTATACTGATACTCAAATTGTCACATTAAGGTAATTATATTGGTGTCAGCTGACTTGAACAAATTATATAGTCACATATTGTATCACTGATGAGATATCCTGTGATTTATTTAATCAGAGTAAATGAATCAGATTTCTCTGTTTCTTCTCCTGAAGCTCCATCAGTAAAAGACAAAGCAAAGTTTATTGAAGGACAGTGAGAAGATGAGTGATCCAGAACCCTGCAGAATCAAACAGGAAGAGACTGAAGAACTAATAGGTTTGTGTTTATTCATTACTCTTCAATAATGAGGATGAAGTACAGTGAGGTGGTTAATCTTAAAGTTCTTCATCAGTTTTAGTACATGCTAATATTATCTTTTACTTTACATTAACAGTTTCTGTTTAGAATATGTCACCCACATTAACTTTACAACTCAAACAAGGTTATTTAAAGGGTCACGAAACACCAAAACACATTTTTTGAGCTGTTGATAGTCGTATATGTGTCCCACACTGCCTAAAACACTATTAGGACACCTATATTTCACTAAAAAGTGTAAATTTGTTGTTTTTGCATTATTTCAAGCAAATTCGTACTTCCGGTTTGAAACGAATTTTTAAAGCTGCGTCACGGCCATGACATAATAGCGTGTATTCCAGCGTGCAGACTGGACGTCTGTGCCAGAGTGTGTCTTATTACGTCGTACAGTGTGATGCATTAATGCATGAGTAAGGCTTGGATGGACAGGAGTGAAAATCCACTCCTGTGTCATCCTCTACAAGAGTACCCAAAAAGTAGTACGGTTCACTTTTTGGTACTGTTTTACAGTGGAAACGTGCATAAAAGCGTACCATACCATTCAGTGGAAAGAGGCCATAAGGGTTAACTGGTTCTGAGTTTAGTTTGGCGCTGTACAGGGTACTTTGTATTCCCTTAAAAATTGTATACATGTATAAAAAAAATTTCACACAAAACTTGAACCTAAAGTAAGCATTAATAGCATTGAAAAATGTTTAGATGAATTGTATGAGAATTCATGGTGAGCTGTGTTTAAAATTGACCACCAACTCAAGCCAAAAGCACAAGTGCTCTTATCCGCTTGTTAAGTGGTGACGTGTTTGTGACATATGTCTACTGTTTCCGGGTCCAAGCCATTAATTTGAGTGGAGAAATCATTCGTTTATGATCGCGTTTTATTCATATCACACATTAAAGTAAATTTTACATAAAGTCATAGTGTACACAACAATCTCTGGGCTTGAAATTTAAAATTTACCAAAATTTCAACAATTTATAAAACAATGAATCACTTTCTGGCCATCGGATATTAGGCATGGGCATATATATTGTGATCGTGACTTTCAAAAGTATTAAATCGCTTTGTAAACGTTTATTATTATCATTTCATGAATCTCCCCATTCAGTTGAATAGAGCGCTTGGACCCGGAAGCCGCTCCGCTTGACGTCACACTTAACAAGCGGATTCGTGATTATTTGAGTGTGCAGTTAAAATTTAGCCTCTTAAAATGTAACTTATCTTCTTAATTTTCAGATGTGGTTGTGAAGGAGGAGATTGACGCACTCTGTGAACATGAGGAAAAACATGATGTCAAAAGGGAAAGCAAAACTCGAACTAATACTGCGAATAATAAAACTAGAAAGAAAAGTCCTTTCACCTGCTACCGCTGTGGAAAGAGTTTCAGGGTCCAATACAATCTCAAGCTTCACATGTGGATTCACACTAGCAAGAAGCCCTATTACTGTTCATACTGCACAAAGGGATTCCTTCATGCAGAACATGTGATATTGCACGAGAGGACACACACCGGAGAGAAACCCTATCACTGCACTGTTTGTGGGACGAGATTCACAAGTCCATCTTCTCTAAGAACACACACTAAAAACCTTCACAGTGAGTAGATCACCTTAAGACTGTTTGTCTATTTTAGGATAACTGTGGAGTTGAGAGTAGAGTTGTGGAGTTGGAAAAATCATGCAATTATTACACACTTATTAAGAGGGTCACTGTGGAGCCAGCTTTCCTCATTGTAACAAGGATGCAAAGTTTGCACTTGCTGACGTGATG
Organism: Danio rerio; assembly: GCF_052040795.2. Lineage (NCBI taxonomy): Eukaryota > Metazoa > Chordata > Actinopteri > Cypriniformes > Danionidae > Danio > Danio rerio. The sequence continues at coordinate 1,785,224 of NC_141042.1, forward strand.
ACGACTCCGTTCATTGTTATTGAAGCACTTTTTTTGCTTTACAGTTTTAATATTTCTTTAATATTTTTTTCCCAATGCATGCAGCTGACTGACGTTGATGCCAAGATGGTGTAAATGCTTTCACTTGTGCATTTTTGTCGAGCTGTGTTTTTTCCACACAGTGGGGTTTAATATGTCTCCCACACATAATAGCCCCTTTCACACAGTGATACCGGTAAATATCTGGAAAATTTACGGAATGACTTTACCGGTAAATTCAAAAAAGTGCTGTTCACACAGGCGAGGACGTTACGGAATTTTTCCAGAAAAGAGCATTCACACATCCATTCCAAAATACCGGTAATTCTGACATCATTAACCAGAAATGACCTCTAAACGGCTGCGCTTGTGTTTGTAAACATTTGACTACATTACAAACTCTGTGGATGGACCAGTATTGAACAACTTCGATGAAAACGTATAGAGAAACATTTTCGCATGTCGAGATATACATGATATGTGTGTGTTCTGGCGCTCATAGACTGTTTATTGGCACACACAAAGCTTGAAGGTAAACAAACAACGGCTTATCATAAGCATCTTATCGATGATTAATTACACAGTTGGCATTAAGATGAACATATAAACCTTATCTGACTAATTTCTAGCAGCTAAATGTGTCTAGAAAAATATTCAAAGGCTTTTATTCTCATAAACCGCGCGGACGTTAATGCGTCTGACTGCTCTGATTGGCTCAAGCAGACGTCTCATGTCAGCACGTTCTAGACGTGCACCCGCTTATTCCGGCAATCTTCCTTTTGCGTTCACACAGCGCAGCATTTCGGCAAATTACCAGTAATGTAACAACTTCTCTTTCCGGAAAATAGCCAGAATGAATTTACCGGTATTTTCAAAAAGGTCCTGTTCACACATACAACCTTTCTGGAAAATTGCCGGTAATTTTCCGAAAAGGTCTGTATGTGTGAAAAGGGGCTAATGTCAAGAGACCGACTTGATAAGGGGAGTGTAAACTGCACAGCTTAATGTTTAATGTGTGAAGTTGTGGAAGTGTAACGCACAGCCTACAGCAGAACTAATCCTTTAATGATGTCCAGAAGATGCACCGAGTAAAAGAGTTATCAACGATGGTTTGCATCCCTACTTCCCATTTCTCTCCTAAAATGTAACTTTATTTCTTTACTTAATTTCCAGACCAGATGGTGAAAAAGGAGGAGAGCGAAGACCTGAAAGATACAGTGAAGAAGCCTTATTCATGTTCTGAGTGTGAAAAGAGTTTTATTTGTGAGCCATATTTAAAAGCACATCAGAAGATCCACACCGGTCTGAAACCCCACGTGTGCTTCCAGTGTGAGAAGGCTTTTACTAGATCTGGAGACTTGAGGCGGCACGAGAGGACGCACGATGTGGAGAAACCATACAAATGTACTGAGTGCAAGCTGAGATTCAGACACCAAACAAAGCTCTTTGAACACATGACCGTCCACGCTGGAGACAAACCACACAAATGTAACCAATGCGACAGAGCGTTTTCCAGGGCTTCAAAGCTGAAGACCCATCTTAGATTTCATACAAATGGGAACTCTTATGTGTTCCTTTAGGAAAGAGGTTTGCACATCTGCGAAATGTTCCTGAGCTCTTCAAACACATCAGCTTTGTACGGACACCCGGAAGGGACGTTTTTGCATTCCCCCGCAAAACTGTTTTTCCACAAACACTTCCTGTTCCCTTCATACATGTCAACCATCCCATTTTTGCCAGGATTATCCCGTATTATACCATTCTATCCTGCTATTAAGTATTTTTCCACATTTCTCGTGTGTTTTTAGGCTTGGAAGCTCACTGAAATGAATATAAAAACGTCTTCATTCACTTTCTTTCCATTAAAGCTGTGTGCCGATCATCACCCTTCATATGCAACCTCTGAATCAGAGAATGCATGCAAGGCAATAACCGGTATAAGTGGTGACTGACAGGCTTCGTATGATAAACTGATCCCAGATCAGCTTCTGTACACGCCATTTACAGAGGAGCAAAAGTGCAGGACACTTTAGAATTCGGGTGTATGTCTAAACAGACAGATACACTGAATAATATGTAAACATGATCCGTCCTGCGTGTTTTATTTTAAACACAACTAATTTTCTCTTAAATGAGCACAAACGGTTATTAAAGTAATGGAATGCTTTCATTGTAGATCTGTGCGTTCTTACAGTGACACCTCTGTTATCGAACAAAAAAAAACGGGAGATTTATCTGCAGCTCTTCACTTGTTTGATAAGGGAGGTGTCAATTTAAATGACGTGTACAGAAGGTCTGCATTCCCGCGGCTGTCTCCCGACTCCCAGAGCAAGAGAGTAGGCGTATGTATATGTGTGAATGAGATAGCACGATGTTTGTTTACCTTGTTTGTTGCTGTGTGTGTGTGTGTATACAGACAGTTTGTTATAGGCTGTCTGGACTCTATAGCTGGGTGGTTTTCGGTTTTGTTCTCCCTCCCCACTCTTTAGCGAGATCGGATGCAGCGGGTAAAAAACGGGGCGGGGCGGGCAGCGGGACAACAAATGCTGAATATAAGTCGGGTTCAGGCTAAAACATGGTGAGAGCAGGCAGGAGCGGGATTCAAAATTTAGTCCGGCGCAGATCTCTAATACTGAGTGGCATATTAATCTGATTCAGAGGTTGCATATAAAGGGGGACGATCACACACAGCTTTAATGGAAAGAAAGTGATTGCAGATACTTTTTATTGATTTCAGTGAGCTTTCAAGATTAAAAATACACGAGAAATATGGGAAAATACTTAATGATAGGATGATAGTGGTATAGAATGGTAAATTAAAGGAGAGTCCCAGCAAAAACGGCTGGTGTGCCATGTATGAAGTGAACAGGAAGTGTTAACAGTTTTGCTAGGGAATGCAAAACATCTTTGTGAGAGAACGCAATATTTGTAGGGGAATGCAAAAACTTAAAAATATATATATTTTCCTATCACTGTTTTTCTTTCTCCCACTCATTTTTTTCCCCACTATCTCGTCCCTTCCGAGTCTCTGTAGCTTTGGTAGTTAAATGTGTGTACTAATAATTACAATCATTTGTAAAAAAGCCTCTCATGCGCAATTACAATAAACTCTGTAAATTACAACGAAGTTGCATGTCCATAACTCCCTTTTCAAGATTCGCTCCAGTATGTTTTATTCATGCATTTTCTTTTTGTGTAAAGCTGTGGTCACACTAGAGTTTGAAAAGGGGTGAGATTAAACAAGATAATTAGGAATTACAAAAGCGAGTGGATTGCTCCATGTTTTAAATTTCTGTTCAGAGAGGTCATGTTTTGATCCTCGATTGGTCTCACGCAGACAAGTGATGCGATTTCGCAGGTCAGAATTCACCAAGCTTGAACTTTGCACCGCAGCGACCAGCAAAACTTAACACATGACCCTGCGTTTCCGGTGTGACGCATTCACGTGCGTATGAATGGAAGTCTATGGGAGGATAAGATCAGTGTGACTGCAGCTTTAGTCCCTTATTACTTAGTCCTTTTACTAATCTGGGGTTCCCACAGCATAATGAACCGCCAACTTATCCACCATATGTTTTACACAGTGGATGCCTTTCCAGCTGCAACCCATCATTGGGAAATATACACGCTCATTCACACATACTGACAGTTTAGGAGCATCCGGAGGAAAACCACGCCAACATGGGGAGAACATGCCAACTCCACACAGAAATGCTGACTGACCCAGCTGGGGCTCGAAATCGTGCTACCCCCTGCGCCATTGTTCTGTCAGTTTTGCTTATTTAAATGTAATTAAACAAAAATCTAATGCTTTATAAACCGAATTTCATCACACATTATTGAGTGAAATGCCTTGTTTACATTAGCACGTTGGTTTCAGTTTGGTTTGTCAGCAGTATTTTCCGCGTTTTTTTTTTATCCGCTTTTGCGGCCGCCTCGTCGCGATGACGTCACCGCTTACGCGTTCATTCAGCGTCGAGTCTTCAGAGCTGAGGTGAGTCGTTGACGCTTTTTCTCGTGTTTACACAACAATAAAACACACTTTACAGTTTATTAAAGCGACAATCTGCGACTAGTTTCTGCATTGAGTTCACCTCTATCTGTGTGTCTGCTGACCAAAACAATACTGCAGGCGGAGAGGAGCTCTGAGAGGACAATATGATCTTGATGTGATGTTTGTGTTTTTCTGTGTTAGTGTGTATAAGTATTTCCACGATTGTAATATCACAAAGTGTGATCTGTGAAGGAATATTGTAAATCTGTCACGGCAACAGATTATTTGTAAAGTATTTTATGATTTCCCAAATTGTGCTACTGCTAACAATCTAATGACTATTGGTATAAATAATTACTGAGGATTTTTAACTAGATGTTGATTTACGTGCAATAAATTGCAATAGTTGATAAACTTAATTAATTCTGCAAACATTCAGTATGAAATGAGCCGATCTATTCAGACAGAGTGTCTGTTTAATGAGTGTTTACAGTCTGAGGCTCATCATCAATATTATCAGAGCTGCTGAAATCCTCTTTATGTCAGTAGTTTCTGTTCTTGCCCAAGTTGTTATACTGTCTTCGGATTTACAAATTGCCAAATTAAGGTAATATTAAGGGTGTCAGTTGACTTGAGCAAGTTACATATTGTCACTTACACAACATAACTACCATATTAATATTTATTTCCTCAATCAGTGTAAATGAATCAGATTTCTCTGTTTATTTCTCTGAAGCTCCATCAGTGAAAGACAAAGGCAGAGTTTATTGAAGGACAGTGAGAAGATGAGTGATCCAGAACCCTGCAGAATTAAACAGGAAGAGACTGAAGAACTAATAGGTTTGTGTTTATTCATTACTCTTCAATAATGAGGCTGTAAAACAGTGCGGTTCTTCATCTTTTTAAAATATATTTTTAGTTCTTTATCATATTACCTTTATTATTAACATTTGTCATGAAATCAAAATGTACTTTTCTCACTTTTATATTTATGTATGCTTGTTGTAAACAATGCATCTGTGTACTTCATTATTTTGGAAATAGTCATCATTGGAAATAGTAAAGTAATATTCACATTTACTTTCATCAACATTTACGTTCAGTTCAACTGGCAGTACAATTTTACTAATGTACATAGTTTTTATGCAAAATCTTAATAAGCATATGAGGAAAATCTATTAAATGAGACTATTTGAATATTAGCAAAATTGTCATATTTGTTACATAACCAGCATAGCGTGTAAGCCATGAAGAAGTGTTTGTACAACAAATTACAAGTGGTATAAAACTTATCAAATGACCCTTGAATATTTTCAAAAGTTGAGCTTCAGTAAAAATAAAGCACTTATGGACATATATTTCAACATTTAAATCAGCCACAGAAATAAAGCGCATGTGTTACTCTCGACCGTACACTGAGAGAAAATGAAAGTAAAACTAATCTGAATGCAGCACTTTAAATGTCGACTAGGTGGCGGGTCAAAAAAACAAGTGGCTAGACGCAACTAAACAACGATGATAAAGGTTCAAAAATATATGTTTCGACAGGGCAAATCTCGTTATATTTTTGACGTCAGTTGTGGGCCGGAGGGAGGAGGAGGGTGGGTATGTAAATGGTCTCCAGCTCAAAAGTTTGAGACCGCTACCTTAGTGTCTATTTAATCATTACCCTAAAGATGAGCCGATTTCAACTCTCCTCAACAACCACACATCCAAATCACGCCAATTTCCTCTGAGCTCACCGCCAGCTCCCATTGAAAATCAATGATTTACAGCTACTTTTGGCCTGTTTCCACTAAGTGGTACGCTTTTATGGTCGTTTCCACTGTCTAAAGAACCGTACCAAACCACTTTTTTGGCACCCTTTGCAAAGGGTACCAAGGGTACCAAAAGGCAGAGCTAGATGCGCAGCTGAAAGCCATAGGTTTACAGAGATGCGTCATTCGCTCACGCAACAAGCCAGAATGAAAACAAAGGAAAAGCCATGTTTTAAAAACACAGCCTAGACATTACACCGTAATAATATATACATGTAATGATAAGCCATGGTCAACCTGAGCTCAAACAAACCTTGTCGTCGTCTTGATGAACAGCTACAAAGTCAAGAGGAACAAAATCTACTGTGCCCTGTTGTTGTTTTACAAGCCCGTTTAAAAGTCCAAGCAGTTTCACTTTGTCCATAGAGCTCGCAATCTCGCCTATATTTGAAATAACAAGCTTCTTGAGCTCATGTTAATAACGTGCACGCGATCATTGAATCGTTTTGATATCTAATCACAAAGGAACAAACGCGAGAGTGAAGCGCGACAAAAACAAAGGAGAAGCCGGAAAAAACAGCAGCAAATGAAGCGTCTGCAACCTAAAACATGAACAACCTGCCATGTTTAACTATTATCATCACCTTTTGGCCTATTATGAACTCGCAATGACAGAATTACTTTCTAACAGAGGTCACATGTTCTGCTGAAGATTAAAGACACAGTTGAGAGGTTTGCTCTGACTCTGGGCTTTATGCTTCATGTTGTTTCAACTCAAATAAGGACTAAATGTCTGCTGTGTGTAGTTTTCTGTAGTTGGTAACATATCAGAGTCTGTAGGGGTCTGAATGCGTTCATATATGTTCATTTATTTTATATAACTGCAGATTGTTTGATCTGCAATCAAATCATGTTCATAGAAAAGTTAGTAATAAACATTTTTTCAGAAGTATTTATGTATGTAAAGCATCTGTTTTGTGAGAAGTGCTTCTCATATATGTTAGCGACCCGTACAGCTTTACTGTAGACATTTTCTCGAGTGAGAATGACGTTGTCAGAAACTTTCTGTCGTACATCATGCCCACTAAAAGAGTACCATCGATACCTTTTAGCAGTGGAAACGCAAGCCTGATAAAGGTGACATGTACTGTACCACTCAGTGGAAATGGGCCATTTGACACTTTCACTGGTAGCAGTGTGTGAACAAATGCCTATTCATGATCATTTTTAAAAAGTATGGTTAAAAACTAGTCTAGAGCACTGTCATGTATTTACTTAATTTTCAGATGTGATTGTGAAGGAGGAGAGTGAAGAGCGGAGTGAAGAGGAGGAGAAACATCATGTCAAAACTACAGACAGAAATCTGAAAAATACTGCAAAAACAAAAGTACTGGAAAGAACAGATGCCAAAGCGTTCACCTGCACTCAGTGTGGAAAGAGTTTCAGCCGCAAACACAATCTGGAGATTCACATGAGGATCCACACGGGAGAGAAACCCTACAAGTGTTCACACTGCAATAAGGGATTCAGCCTGTTAGGAAACCTGAAAATACACGAGAGGATCCACACTGGAGAGAAACCGTACAAGTGCTCACGGTGCGAAAGGGGATTTGTTCATTCCGGACACCTGAAAAAGCATGAGCTGACTCACACTGGAGATGAACCCTATCACTGCACTGATTGTGGAAAAGGTTTCACTGATCTATCTTCTCTACGTTCACACACACAAACCTTACATGGTAAGTAGGATAATCATGGAGTTGATGACACACATTTTAAGAGTTGACACTTAGCTGATGATTGATTATAAAGCTAGTTTGGCATGCTGCCCCGGGAGAGAGCCCTGAGCTCATAAGATCCTTGAGCTTAGGGCTCCCTCATATTTGCAAGGCGAGAGGTGAGTTTGAGCCCATGTAGATGTGGAGAACTCCCCTGCTGTAGATAATGAACAGATAGTGATCACTCTTAAGAGATAACTACTTACTAGGAGCATGTCTATGGTGCCGATTTGGATTAGTCCGTTAACTTAAGGTTGCATATTTTTGGGCGGTTGGAGGAAACCGGGGAACCTGGGGGAAACCCAAGTGAGCATGGGAAGAACGTGCAAACTCCGCACAGAAAAGTCGGCTGGCTTGGTAAGGACTAGAAACAGTTCTTGCTGTGAGGCAGCAGTGCTAACCACTGGGCCACCCATCTAGGGAAGGAGGAGGAGTAGGGGTGGAAGGGGGGATTCTTCGAAACGAAGATGGCTGTGATATGGAACTGAGGGTAATTATAGTGGTTTAGGAATCGTCTGATTGGTGTATCGTAAGTTGAATAATGCAGGTCCGGCTGCAAGCAATCATAATCACCTGATCCTCTCGAATTAGTTTATAATTAAACTTCACTTAAAGTGGTTGTATGATGCAGTTTCCTGTTGGAGTGTAAAAGAGCTTTCATACCGAGACGTTTGTTTCAGAACCGGTCTCGTTTGCCCCCTTAGCTCAGTTCGATTGGCATATCTGAAACCCATAATCGTGCTCTCATCTCTGCCAAATCAGTCAGTCTGAGATCGCCCGAATGAGATGGTCTTGGCTCGATTGAAAAGAACTCTGGAAGGGATCAATTGTACTGAGATAGCAATATGATCCAACAAACTAATGAACCAGGCTATAGCACAACATAATATGGATGTGTAATAGCCATATATACGCAGACATCGCAAGTATAGAATAGTCATTCCCTGGGGAGACTGCATTTGTGGGAACTTCCGGGAGACTTGGGATGTCTGTATACGGTTATATGAAGAGAGAATTATGAGTAGGGCAATCCTTCCGGTAAATGTGCATTTATTGTCGAAAATGAAAGTGAAATATGGTCACCTTTGTAATGGTAATGAGTGTTAAACATGTGTCGAGCCCCTTAGGGCCGTGTTTCCCAACCCTGTTCCTGGAGGCACACCAACAGTGCATAATTCGAAAGTCTACCTTATCTGACCCATTACTTCAGATTTTGGAGTCTATTCTGATGATTTGATTCAGATGTGTTTGTTTAGGGCAGGGGTGTCCAAACTCGGTCCTGGAGTGTCGTTGTTCTGCAAAGTTTAGTTCCCACCCCAATCAGACACACCTGGGCTAGCCAATCAAGCTCTAATAAAGCATTCTAGAAACATCCATGCAGTTGTGTTGAGGCAAGTTGGAGCTAAAATCTGCAGGACCTCAGAACATCAGAAGAGACTCCAAAACCTAAAGCTAATGGGTCAGATAAAGGAGATATCAAAAATATGTACTGTTGGTGTGCCTCCAGGAATAGGGTTGGGAAACACTGCTCTAAGTGTCTCGACACTTACCCCTACAACTCTTACCTTCGCCCACACTTATCACCATATGCTAAGACAAGGGTGTCCAAAGTCGGTCCTGGAGGGCCGGTGTCCTGTTGATTTAAGCTCCAACCTGCCTCAACACACCTACAAGGATGTTTCTAGAAAGCCTCGTAAGAGCTTGGTTAGCTAGACCAGGTGTGTCTGATTGGGGTTGGAAATAAACTCTGCAGGACACCGGCCCTCCAGGACCAAGATTGGACATGCCTGTGTTAAGACATGTGATGTGCATCAGTATAAATTGTAGCATCCAAATATAAATTATATTATTAAGGCTAAATAACCCAACTAACCAAGCGACAATGGCAAGGAACCAAAACTTCACTATTGATATAAGTGGAGAACAAACCTTGGGAGAAACCAATCAGAGTCAGAGAACCTGTTCTTCTCTGGTAAAACATGCATAGGCAGCTATCTACTGTTAAAAACTAGACCTGAGCACCAAAAAACTACCCTAGAACGGCATCTGCTGTTTAAAACTACCCTTTCAAAATGTAACCTATTTACTTTTATTTTCAGATGTGGTGATGGTAAAGGAGAAGAGTGAAGCACTGAGTGAAGATAAGAAGCAATATGTCAAAACTGAAGAAAACATTGACTTTATAATGGAGACAGCAGCCATAAAAAGCTTCTCCTGCACTCAGTGTGGAAAGTGTTTCGAGCGCAGACACAGTCTCAAGCGTCACATGAGGATCCACACTGGAGAGAGACCTTACAGGTGTTCACACTGCGAGAAGAGATTCAGCCTCTTAGCACACCTGAAATCACACGAGAGGACTCACACTGGAGAGAAACCGCACACATGTGCTCAGTGTGGGAAGAGTTTCACACATTTGTGTTCTCTACGAAAGCACACGAACACCTATCACAGTAAGTAGATCATCTAAAGATTTATTTTATGTCAAGAGATCGCTTGATGTAGAGGAATGTACACAGGCGTAATGTGTGAAGTTGTGGACATGTAACGCAGTAGTCCTCACTGTCTCTGGATCAATTGGTACCGGGCCGCACAAGAGATCATTAATGACTTCCATTTCATTTATTATCTAAGTCTGAACGGGCGAGGCAGTGGCGCAGTAGGTAGTGCTGTCGCCTCACAACAAGAATGTCGCTGGGTTGCTGGTTCGAACCTCAGCTCAGTTGGTGTTTCTGTGTGGAGTTTGCATGTTCTCCCTGCCTTCGCATGGGTTTCCTCAGGGTGCTCCGGTTTCCCCAACAGTCCAAAAACATGCAGTACAGGTGAATTGGGTAGGCTAAATTGTCCGTAGTGTATGAGTGTGTGTGTGTGTGTGTGTGGATGTTTCCCAGAGATGGGTTGCGGCTGGAAGGGCATCCGCTGCGTAAAAACTTGTTGGATAAGTTGGCGGTTCATTCCGCTGTGGCGACTCCGGATTAATAAAGGGACTAAGCCGACAAGAAAATGAATGAATGAGTCTGAACGATCTTTTATATTGACAAATGGCCGTATTCTCTCGCATACATCTCAGTCACTTGAGCGCCCAAAATTAACCCACAAGGCGCAAAATGAATAAGAAACAAGCGTCTTTGGAAAGTTTCTTTGCATAGGGGAAACAGCCCAGTAAGGGACCTATGAACTGCCAAAGTATGAATCCGCAATCCGTTTGTCAACAAATCAGGTGAATCCAGCATGTCTGTGCAAGAGGATCAACTGATGGAGATCGCAAATGACGGTGGCCTTTTAGGGGCCATCTGCATATCGTGCATTTTCTTAGAGTACGCACAAGTTCGTTACTTCCAATGGAGGTGCGTTGCTTGCGCCTTCTAGACGCACTTAGTTGAAGGAATGCCGGGACAGCACAGCGAGTCACGTGACAAGACCTGACCTATCGATCAGCTTCAGCTTGTATGGAATATACTGTACACATAATAATAATAATAATAATTCCTTACATTTATATATGGCTTTTCTGAGCACTCAAAGCGCTTAACACAATGGGGGGCAAATCTCCTCATCCATCCACTTGGATGACGCCACGGCAGCCATTTTGCACCAAACCGCACACCACACACCAGCTGATTGGTGGAGAGGAGACAGAGATGAAGCCAATTGGAATATGGGGATGGTTAGGAGGCCATGATGGACAGAGGCCAGTGGGCAGATTTGGCCAGGATGCCGGGGTTAAACCCCTACTCTTTTTCGAAGGACATCCTGGGATTTTTAACGACCACAGAGAGTCGGGACCTCGGTTTAACGTCTCATCCGAAAGACGGAAATTCGGTAGACTAATTATCTCAGACAAACACAGAACACACAAACACTGCAGTGCTTGGTAATTTTCTCCATTAATAAAACTTGTATCCTCTAAGAAAACGGTTGATGGTCATCTAGCAAGTTATGAACCGTTGCCCTCACTCTGCCTGCGATAAAATTCTCAATCTTTGACCGGTCCTGTGCTGATACTATACCTCCGGTTTTCTTCTCTCCGCAGCCTCGCTTTGCTGTTTTTTAAAATGGCGGCCGTGTGAAATAAGCGTTTAGGCTTGTTGATAATTCATTCGTTGTTTTGCATCTCTCTTAAAACATAACTTCTATTTTTCTTCACTCTATTTTTAGACTTGATTGTGAAGGAGGAGACTGAAGAACTGAGTGAAGCCAAGACAATCCACAGTAGAGTTCACACAAATTCATGCTCTCTGTGCGGAAAGCATTTTACACGACACTCGAATTTAACAGCACATCAGAAGATCCACGCTGGTGTGAAAGAGTTTGAGTGCCTTGACTGTGGGAAGAGTTTTATTAGAGCTGGAGAATTGAAACGACACCAGAGGATTCACAGCGGAGAGAAGCCGTTCACATGTAGTCAGTGTGGGATGAGATTCAAACTCTCGTCAAACCTTAAGAGACACATGAAGATCCACACTGGAGAGAAACCGCACAAATGTGATCAGTGCTGCAAAACGTTTTTAAGGGCTTCAGTGCTGAGGAGCCATCTTAGAGTTCATGCAAAGAAGAGGCCTTATTTGTTTTCTTTCTGTGGAGTTTAACAACACATTAACAAAAAATTACGTTCCTGAAAACTCTGCTACATATCAAGTGGCAACCTCCCGCTCTCCCTCGAGACGCCAGTATGGAAGTAACTGAAACTGCATTTCATCGACTGACCTTTGGGGGGCTGCTCCAGCAAATTAAGATGTCCACTGACTGCAATGGTAAATTGGGCATTTTTACAGCTAATAAAAACATGTTTACAGCCTGCTACAAAAGCTGGCTTTGGTGCAAATAGCTAATATTACCCTTCATGACAACTGTGAGGAGAGTGAACTCATCCGTTTACTTTTTATTAAGTTATATTAATTCTGCATAAATAAGGGCGTGGCCACTTGAGTGACAGCTAGGTCTTGCTGCACGCTATCTCATCACCTCAGCTGATTCCGGCTGATTAGCTGCTGAACTTGGCATATACATTGTATTTTTGTTTGGGTTAATGTTTCTTTACACAGTCAGTCGCCATTTGGGATTATTTCCAACAATTATCAGATGATATGGCATGCTGTGTGCACTTTATTGTGCTCACAAACTATTCAAGTTGCCTTCATTTCCCAGATGAGTGAAATTATATACTGATATACCATCTCTATAAATGTATTTGTTTTATTTAAGATCATTTATAATTTTTTTTAGAGCTGTAAAGCACTCTTGAATTTGACAGATTGATTAGCTGCAGGCTCTAGAACAGTCATCTGAAGCGTTGTCATACAGTGTTATCCTGGATTTCATCAATAGTCTTGCATGTACTAACACAGACTATACCTGAAGTGTTTGGACGTAATTGGCGCTCTCCTCCTGTTGAAAAACGTCATAAGAAAAATGTTTAGTGGCTCAATGTGTTACAACAGTGTTTTTATAAGTCTAATCACTTTATTGAGTTAGTGTACAACAAAGCACATGTGGTCCGAACACAAACCAGACGCAGATAATGAAGTATGCAGTACTCCAAAGTAAAGTCTGTCTAAGCCAGGTCCAGCAAAATGCCAGCAGGTGTCTGTAGCTCCGCTCACTCTCCGCCTCTTTCCCCTTGGTGTTTTTTTTTTTTTTTTGCCTCTTTGCCCTTGTTTATTTATTTTATTCTATTTTATTTTTTATTTTTTGCCTCTTTGCCCTTGTTTGGGATCCCGCCGTGTGTGCAATGACGCACGAACAAAATGTCGACGGTTGGCAGCGCCTACTTGTAGTTTCTTTTGCAGTGTTGAGAAACCCATGGGTGACGTCACGGATACTACCTCCATATCTTTTACAGTCTATGCTCTTTATTCAATAGTTAAATGTGTGTATTTTAATTACAACTACATGAGTTCAATTTTTCAGGAACATAGTGGAATATTCTGGACGAAAGAATATGAATAAATGAGAAATATGTGATGTACTGCACCCCTTTACCTCTCTGCGCTTCTTTGTTCCTACACACCTTGTCGTTCGCTCAGGTCAGCCGACCAGCTCCTCCTTGGTGTACCCAGGACCAGTCGAAAGCTCAGAGGGGATCGGGCTTTTGCTGTGGTGGCAGCAAAATTGTGGAATGAGCTGCCGTTGTATATTAGACAAGTCTCTTGCATTATTTATTTTAAATCTGTTCTTAAATCCCACTTGTTCAATTTAGCTTTTATCACAGCGTGAGATTTTATGTTTATTTATTTATTTATTTTTAAAGTATGTGCTATACGCTTTGTGTTACTCTCTATTGTCAGCACTTTGGTCAACTGTGTTGTTTTAAAGTGCTTTATAAATAAAATTGAATTGAAATTGAATGCGATGTTTGTTTTTCGTTTTTTTAATTGGGTCAAATAGGTATCATTTCAAATGCTACTTTCGTTATTAATATTAAACATGTTTGCTTTTTAATATTTGCTTAAAACATTTGTTTGCTGATTGTAGTTACATCAGGACAAGGTTACTTTGGTGTATCTGTCAGCCATAAAGGATAACATTTGCTTTTTCGTGCCATAGTATTTCACCACACACATTATGTAGGATGGCGTTTTTTTTGTATACATTAACAATTGTTTTGGCAGGTATGTTCAGCAATATTTTAATTTGACGCGTTTTCGACGATTTGCCGTCGCTCCCGCCTCGCCGTGATGACGTCAGCGCTGACGCGTTCATTCAGCGTCGAGTCTTCAGAGCTGAGGTGAGTCGTTGACGCTTTTTCTCGTGTTTACACAACAATAAAACACACTTTACAGTTTATTAAAGCGACAATCTGCGACTAGTTTCTGCATTGAGTTCACCTCTATCTGTGTGTCTGCTGACCAAAACAATACAGCAGGCAGAGAGGAGCTCTGAGAGGACAATATGAGCTCGGTGTTTGTTATTGTATATGAAATTTTCCATATTTGTCTTTGTTATATCGCAAAGTATGATCTGTGAATGTAAATAATGGTCATATTTCGGTAGTTATATGAAGTGTAATGCAGAAAACATTAAATGATTAAGGCTTTCAGCATTTTTAAAAGGTTTTTATGATTCTTCAGTGTTTGTACACATGGACGCACAATCTTAATTTAAAACTTGCTTCATATTTAATTTAACTAGATATTAATATAGATGTGTTATTGATTACCATAATATTTATACTGTAAATACCAAGTGTGCCGCAAGCCTGCGTTTGAGTGAGGGTCTCGGCCGTTAGATCGCCCCCTGGGGGCTGGCTGCTGTACAAGTCATAAAGCCCGCCTCCTCCTTGTTAATGAAGGAGACTTGAGCCCAAATAAAAAAAAATATTACACTTGCAATAAAATGTCCCGAAAGATAGTTCTGGTGGATTAAGGCACTGGTTATTGTGCTGAAATAGATGCAGATCTTCATTTTTGTAAACAGTTTGTTTTTAGCAGTAATTTAATGCTGGGCGTGTCATCGTGATTGACAGCTGTGATTGACAGTTTCTCAAAGCAGCGCGTCTGAGCTTCGGCAGAAGACTGAAGTGTTATTATTCGATTTCTGTGTTATTTTACCATGACAAAATGAGTTCAGCAGTAAACTACAGTTTCTGACATACATGATCCTGGTGGAACACTGTTTATTCGTTAAGGTCAGGGCTTTTTTCGGGCTTTATTAGTTTGCTGATACACGCCTAACCACCCAGATAGCAAAATACACTCAGGCCAGTTTCGGCTAGATTCTCGCCTGCCGGAGACTTACCCCTAAGAGCTCAGACTGACTACCTCTGCTGGACCTACTCCGGATGCCTGGACTCACTGCCCGATTTCAGCCCGAGTCAATCGAGCCAGATGTGGCGGCCGAGCGAGCCGGCACTGCCGCATGCGAGCCGGAATCGGCCTGCGACGCCGCGAGTAGGTTATGCGCTGCGGCCCGGAGCTGGTGCGATTAAATATATAAAACCCTCATATTTGTTAACGTTATTACATCCATTTGTGTTGATATGACAGCAAACGCATGCTGAGCAGTTCGGGGGGCGTGGTTGATTTTTCATAAAGCGTTTGGTTGGAAGCTCGACTCCGCTCATTTTCGCGGCTCCTCCTCTGGCTCCATCAGACAGTCCTTCTGCGCATGTCAAGGCTCCAATTTCAGCAGTCTTTTGCGACAGTTTGTGCCCGTCAAGCAGGCGTTTTGCCCTCAAGGTGTTCAATGGGAAAAGGGGCTGTCGCGTCGTCCATATTTTTTACAGTCATTGGTAAATACACGTTTTTATAATGATGCTGCTGATTCTGAATGGCTGTTTAATGAGTGTTTATAGTCTGAGGCTCATCAGTCCTCTATTTCTCGTCTGTTTATGTTTTCTCATTCATTATACTGATGTCTTCAGATCTACAAATTGACTAAGTTAATTTTGTTGGTCTCAGCTGACTTTATCACATTACATATTGTCAGCAAGAAAATATAACATCATAATATGTTTATTTCGTCAATCAGTGTAAATAAATCAGATTTCTCTGTTTCTTCCCCTGAAGCTCCATCAGTGAAAGACAAAGACAGAGTTTATTGAAGGACAGTGAGAAGATGAGTGATCCAGAACCCTGCAGAATTAAACAGGAAGAGACTGAAGAACTAATAGGTTTGTGTTTATTCATTACTCTTCAATAATGAGGCTGAAGAACCGTGAGGTTTATCGAGAGCTTACTGAGAATTAATTCTGCATCGATTCTGAGATTTTACAAATGTATTGTGATGCTCTCTTTAATAGTTTTTGAGTTTGATATTCATCAGGAGATGATACTGTGCTCTTTAGTCCTCCAAGTTCCAGATACTGTTTGAACACTCAAATGCTTATGAATGAGAGCGCTTGTGTGTTTGACAGATGTTTAAGTGGTCAAATGTTTTTGCACCTCAGTTTTTAGACCACAAGTCTGTTTCACCTAAACCTTTTCTAACGTTATTAATAATTTTAGATTAGAGACTATGCTTGAGCACCATCTGCTGTTACACACTGACATGTAACTTAATAATTTAATTTTCAGATGTGAAGGTGAAGGAGGAGAGTGAAGCACCGAGTGAAGATGAGGAGAAACATCATGTCAAAAGTGAAGAAGAAACTCACACAAGCACTGAACACAGTGTTTTGCTGAACAGCACAGCTGTAAACGGCTTCACCTGCACTGAATGTGGAAAGCGTTTTGGGTGCAAATACGGTCTCAAGTACCACATGAAGATCCACACTGGAGGGAAAGTGTACAAGTGTTCACACTGCGACAAGACATTCTGTACGCTGGTACAACTGAGGGCGCACAAGAAGATTCACGCTAAAGGGTTTCTCTGCGTTGCTTGTGGGAAGAGTTTCAGGGATAAATTTTCTCTACGAAGACACACGCGCAAATATCACGGTAAGCTGATCATCTAAATATCCAGCCCTTCCAGATTTATTCTTTAGGATCTTTGTGGAGGTTTTAACATATATTTAAAGGGGTCGTATGATGCGGTTTGATGTTTTCATTTGTCTTTGGACTGTAACAAGCTGTGTTTATACAATATCCACTTATATAAAACACAAAAGTCCCAATCCCAAAAGGAGTTTCATAGTCCGGCTCCTAAGGGTTTGGACAATCAATCTCTTTTTGAGGCCAATACAGCATCAGTTGGTCCTGCACAGTGGTCAGAGAGATTTTGAGCTGTTCTTCTTGCAGAATAGTGTTCAGGTCACTGGGTGATGCTGGTGGAGGAAAACCTTTCCTGACTGGCTCCTCTAAAACACCCCAAAGGGCTCAATAATATTTAGGTCTGGTGACTGTGCAGGCCATGGGAGATGTTTAACTTTTCTTTAATGTTCATCAAACCACTGTCACCAGTCCTGCCGTGTGTATTGGTGCATTATCATCATGACACCAATGTGAACCACCTGCACACTTCGATGTCTGACCCATAGGGTCCACACAGTCCTCCAGAATGGTTTGGTTGTCTATGGCAGTGACCCAGCACCCTTCTAGCACCAGTATTTGGCCATCACTGATTACCCCCATGCTTCCCTTTTTTGGATCCTCTCCACACTGTAAGTCTCCTGTATATGGGAAAGACAGTGTCGATGGACTCATCACAGTCCACAGCCCAAGATTTTCACAAGTTGTGGCTATAGCAGCCAGACATGTATATTGACCCTGTGGAGCTCCTGGTGAACAGTTTTGGTGGAAACAGGACAGTTGATGTGCACGTTTAATTCTGCAGTGAGTTGGGCAGCTGTGGTTTCATTTTTTCCACTTTGACACTGTAGGGCAGGGGTCACCAATCTCGGTTCTGGAGGGCCGGTGTCCCTGCAGGGTTTAGCTCCAACTTGCCTCAACACACCTGCCTGGATGTTTCAAGTATACCTAGTAAGACCTTGATTAGCTTGTTCAGGTGTGTTTGATTAGGGTTGAAGCTAAAATCTGCAGGACACCGGACCTCCAGGAACAAGTTTGGTGACCCCTGCTGTAGGGGATCAACCTATGTTTAAATGGATCAAGGATTTATTAGCTTATTTCAAGGAATGGAATCTTGAAGATTCAAATCACTTGATTCAACTCACTTGAAGCAGACTGAATCAGATTAAAAGCTTTATCTACCATTTGTGCAGTAAATAGAAGACATTGTATGTTACTAATTTTGTTTCTATTATTTCCGTCACCAACGATAATAACATAACACCACAGGGTTCAACGCTAAGGATTTTTTCTACTGGCCCAATCGGACAAGTGGTTCCGATTTTTACTCGCCCTGCCAATATTTTTCACTGGCCCCACCAAAGAAAGTTAATAGCTGTTTCTTAGCCACAAGTATAAAAAAATAAAATAAAAAGTGTCAATTTTTGTAAATCTAAAATTTAAATATGTAAATAAATGTATATTGAGCAAAATCCAAAGTGTTTTGAAACAAAAGATGGCTGACCTGCCAGACTAACGGGTAAACTGTACAAAACATCACTTTATTTTTTTAGTCAAGGTGTACCCTCATAAATGTCTGCTTCCAAGACGTTAGAAAGAAATGTTTTCCTTTAGCATCATCATTTAATGTTACCGCCATGTTGCTGTCTCTTCGCTGTACTAGTTGATATAAAAAAAAATAACGTGCTCTCAACATCCAATCAGATAGGAAGAACCGAGAAGGTAGCATTTGAAGGCTTGAAAACAAAAACTGTTTCTAAATACTGACTGTTTTTGCAAGCAATTGACAAATAGTCACAGGCCAATTAAACTTTAGTGACAAGGCACCAGTGGCCCGATCGGGCCAGTAAGGATCCTGTCTACTATCCCGAGCATCTCGCATGCTGGCCCTGGGCCATGGGGCAGTCCTTATTGTTGAGCCCTGCACTAGTATTGGGTTAAATTTTAGCAAGGGAACCAAATCTACACACATAAACAGAACAGTTCTTACAAAATTAAACACATTATTTTTGAGCTACACTACGATACATGAAACTAAGCAGTCAGTCACCATGATTTTGTAATTATTGAGAGAGGATGAATTAAGTCGCATAACAATGGTTAATAAAAACGCTGTTGTTTGCAATAGTTTTTATCTACACTTTCGAAATACAGCTGAAGACTTGTGCATATTTGTCAGGGAAACATGCCTATTGATTAATAGTTTGAAAGTGAAAGTGAAAGCTTGACATTTTTCCTCTTAAAATGTAACTTTTTTTTGTTTACTTGATTTTCAGAGCCGAATGAAGACATGAAGACCTGCTTAAACGTTCATTTAAAGTTGAAGCAGTTTTTGTGCTCTTTGTGTGGAAAGAGTTTCAATCGTTCACACAGTTTAAAGAAACACGAGAGGACTCACACTGGAGAGAGACCTTACAAGTGCTCACACTGCGACAAGACATTCAATGAGTTAGGAAGTCTGAAAGCGCATGAGATGAATCACACCGGAGAGAGACCGTACACGTGCACTCAGTGTTGGAAGAGTTTCACACGATCATCAAACCTTAATCGGCACATGATGATCCACACTGGAGAGAAACCGCACCAATGTGATCAATGCGGCAAGACATTTTCAAGGCCATCAGAGCTGAAGATCCATCTTATAGTTCATACAGAGCAGAAGCCTTATTCATGCTCTGAGTGTGGGAAGAGTTTCCTAAGAAAGTCAGTATTCAGAAAACATGAGAAGATCCACACTGGAGAGAAACCTTACAAGTGTTCACACTGCGATGAGAGATTCTGTAAGTTAGGTCAACTGAAAGCACATGAGAAGAGTCACACTAAAGAGAAGCTGTTCCTCTGCATTGCTTGCGGGAAGCGTTTCAGGGAAATATTTTCTCTACAAAGACACACACAAAAATATCACGGTGAGTCGATCATCTAAAGATCCAGCCCTTCCAGGTTTATTATTTAAGATAATTATGGAGCTTATAGCCAATATTTAAAGGGGTCGTATGATGTTTGTTTATATAAGATTCATAGTCTAACACTAAAGTCTCAATCCCAAAGAGATATTCTTGCTGTTGATATTGAAATGCCTTCACTTGTTACCGTACACTCACACCGAAAGCGGCGAGAGCGTCAAAGTAGCCGGAAGTCATTTATTTTCAATGAGAGACGGTGGCGATTAGCGGCGAGGAGCAGCTCGGCACGTCTTCGCCAGTGTGGGCGTTGAGGAGAGTTGAAATCAAGTAAACGTTATGGTAATGAGTATTCGGCGGCAAGCAGTCAGAATGAAGAAGTCCACCGCTTGATAGGAGTTCAGAGAACACAGACCTGTGGACTTTGGTTCCGACCTTGTTGTTCCCAGGGCCACTGCCATATCACCTTGCAGCCCAAGACCGGTTACTAACTGAAGCTAAGCAGGGCTGAGCCTGGTTAGTACCTGGATGGGAGACCACTAGGGAACACTAGGTTGCTGTTGGAAGTGGTGTTAGTGAGGCCAGCAGGGGGCGCTCAACCTGTGGTCTATGTGAGTCCTAATGCCCCAGTATAGTGAAGGGGACACTACACTATCAGTGGGCGCCGTCTTTGGGATGAGACGTTAAACCGAGGTCCTGACTCTCTGTGGTCATTAAAAATCCCATGGCACTTCTGGTGAAAGAGCAGGGGTGTACCCGGTTTCCTGGCCAAAGTCCCTCTATCGGCCCTTACGATCATGGCCTCCCAATCATCCCCATCCACTGAATTGGCTCTATCACTGTCTCTCCACTCCACCAATAGCTGGTGTGTGGTGAAGCACTGGCGCCGTTGTCCTGTGGCTGCCGTCGCATCATCCAAGTGATTGCTGCACACTGGTGGTGGTGTGGAGAGACCCCCCTCATGATTGTGAAGCGCTTTGGGTGTATGGCCATACACAATAAATGCGCTATATAAATACACATTACATTACACATTACAGGGGTTTGATTATTGCGGCCCCCAGATTTCCAATTATTTACAATGTTTTCTCACAGGAACATACATTAAATAAGAAACTGGCGAGTTACTGATGTTCATTAATGTTATATATATTTATTCTAAAAAAGCAGGAATCTCACGCGACGTAACAGTACAAAACAGCATTGCTGCTTCAGGATATTTCAGACATTTGGACACATTGGATAATTAAGTGGAGCAAAGCCACACCACACGCAACTCGATCTTCCATTGTTAAATGAATTTGGTAAGAAGTGCGCAACATTTTCACTAGAGGTGTGAACCTATACTGGTCTCACGGTTCGGTTACGATTATCATGCCATCGATTCGGTTCAATTTGATATCTCGGTGCATCACGGTGCATTGACGATGCTTTCCATATATAGTGTTATATTTTAGGGGGGAGGCTATAACATGCTGTCTGTATAAACACACAGACACACAGCAACACACTGTTTCTCATTCAAACACATTCACAAACATAGACAGCATCAAACAAACAAACAAACACACTTAAGCCCTTGCAACAGGGAGAGCTCGCACTGAGCGGAGCACAAAAACGAAAAAACGACAAAAATAAGCACTTTTCCGACGATCCCTTACAGAGAGCTCCTCTCAGCGCGAGCTCTGCCGGCTAAAATAAACGCAGACTGCGAGGGCTTAAGCGGAGCAGTGCTCGTAATGTCGAGCGAAAAAAAAGAAAGACAGCTGTGAAACATAACCAGCTTTGTCTTTCTGTAGGAAACACACTTTAGATCTTTTTAGGGTAAGCGTTTTTTTGAGTTATTGCCGTCTATAACTGAATGTGTGTCAGGAAAATCGAAAACAAAACCAACTGAACCGCGCTCATTTCTGGCGGCCCCCTGGATATACAGCGCCCTAAGCATTTGCCTATGGTGCCTATGCCACGGGCCGGCCCTGAGTTGGCTGAGTATTGTAAATAACGGCGCTCACCTCCCTCGCGACAGAGCGCAAAGGAGATAAATGACGTCACAACATAATAACCGGTTATGGTTATTACTGAATCGATACCGAATTGTCCGCGTCTGCATCGCGGTGCACCGAAGAAACAATTAATTTTGACACCCCTAATGTTCACGCTAGAAACATGTTTTATGCAGGAATGTAACTGATATGCTGCAACGGCTCCTTTAAATACGTGATCAATGTAGCGAATTTTGACGCTCTCGCCGCCGGAGCTGAAGGCAGACAGCATTGTCGCCAAGGTGGCCAGAGCGACCTAAGACGCTCTAACTGCTTTCAGTGTGAACGCACAGTTACTGTTTTGTTTCCGCTCGACCTGAGACGGTGTGTGTTTTTCACACAGTAGAGTTAAATGCATCTCCCACACATAATGTCAAGAGACCGACTTGATAAGAAGAGCGTAAACTGTGGAAGTGTAACACACAACCTGCGGCAGAACTAATTCTTTAAGGATGTTCATGTTTAATCCAGTGTCCAGAAGAAGTGCAGGGGTCACCAATCCTGGTCCTGGAGGGCCGGTGTCCCTGCAGGGTTTAGCTCCAACTTGCCTCAACACATCTGCCTGGATGTTTCAAGTATACCTTGTAAGACCTTGATTAGCTTGTTCAGGTGTGTTTGATTAGGGTTGGAGCTAAAGTCTGCAGGACACCGGCCCTCCAGGAACAAGTTTGGTGACCACTGATCTAGAGTTATCAGCAATTATCTGATCATTAACCATGTTTTCATTACCATTAAAATTGTGAACATTTATATTGTCAGTTGAAAATAAGCTTAATGGAAACGTGTCAATTTAGCAAAAGCTCCCTCTATTAAAAATATAGTATGCGCCGATAAATAGAACCAAAGCACTTCTGGCAATCCGAACCTTTTTTGACTAGGTTCTTGCCTAGTTTCTGTCCTGTCAATAAAGGAAGGCAAAACACCAAAAAAGGGGTTGAACAATAAACCTTTTTTTTTGTTGTTGCAGATGATACAGCATCAGTTATTCTTGGAAATACTAGATGCAAGTCCTGCACAGTGGCCAGAGAGATTTTGAACTGTTCTTCTTGCAGAATAGTGTTCAGGTCACTAGGTGATTCTGGTGGAGGACAGTCTTTCCTGACGCCTCCAAAACATCTCAAAGTGCTCAATAATATTTAGGTCTGGTGACTGTGCAGGCCATGGAAGATGTTCAACTTCACTTTCATGTTCATCAAACCAATCCTGTTGTGTGTATTGATGCATTACACAGCACCTCCTTCAGGATACAATGTTTGACCCATTGGGTGCACATGGTCCTCAGGAGTGGTTCGGTAGTCCTTTGCAGTGACCCATCCCCATCTAACACAAGTATTGGGTCAAGGGGATTCCATGATATTGCAGCCCAAACCATCACCGATCCACCCCTATGCTTCACTCTGGGCATGCAAAAGTCTTAGTGGTACACGTTTTGGGGGGGGCCTCTCCATACCGTAACTCTCCCGGATATAAGAAAGACAGTGAAGGTGGACTCATCAGAGAGCAATACATTGTCCACAGCCCAAGATTTTTACGGCTGGAACTATTGAAATCCATGACTAGAGGTTTGGCTTTGGTAGCCTGGCCATGTGTATTGACCCTGTGGAGCTCCAGACCAACAGTTTTGGTGGAAACAGGAGAGTTGAGGTGCACATTTAATTCTGCAGTGAGTTGGGCTGCTGTGGTTTTGTTTTTTGGATACAATCGGGGTTAGCAGCTGGATGTCTATTTCAGAAAGCTTTCTCTTGCACCTACAGTTGGATTTGGTTCCTCTTCTTGGTGGTCTGCTGGTATTAGCCTGGATATAGCTAGCCAGTGAGAAACGCATCACCAATTTGTAATATATTATTAATGCTTAATAAAATGCAGTTGTTTCGCAACCTACACTTCGCTATCTACACTTACAAAATATTGCTAAAGATTTTTGCATTTTCTAATGGAAACATGCTTATTGATGTATTGTTTAAAAGTGAAAGTGAAAGCGAAAGCATCCCCACTTAACATTTTCTCTTTTTGTGTTTACTGGATTTTCAGAACTGAGTGAAGACATGAAGACCTACTTAAGTGTTCATTCAAAGATGAAGCCGTTTTCATGCTCTTTGTGTGGAAAGAGTTTCAATCGTCTACACTGTTTAAAAAAACATCAGAGGATCCACTCTGGAGAGAAACCGTACAAGTGTTCAGACTGCGACAAAACATTCAGTGACTCAGTAAAACTGAAAGCACACGAGAGTATTCACACTGGAGAGAAACCGTACACCTGTACTCAGTGTGAAAAGAGTTTCAGACGATTATCACACCTTAATGTACACATGCTAATCCACACTGGAGAGAGACCCTATAAATGTGATCAATGTGGCAAAACATTTTCAAGGCCTTTAGAGCTGAAGATCCATATTAGACATCATACAAATGAGAAGCCTTATTCGTGTTCTGTGTGTGGAAAGAGTTTTACAAGACAGTCAAGTTTAGGAAGGCATAAGAAGATTCACACTAGAGTGAAAGAGCATGTGTGCTTTAAGTGCGGGAAGAGTTTTGCTAAAGCTGAACGTTTGAAACTGCACCAGAGGACTCACACTAGAGAGAAACCAGATACGGAGTGTGGGAAGAGCTTCGCAGAATCATCAACCCTTAAAGAAGACATGGAGATAAATCAAAGAGCAATGCGGCAAGACATATTTGAGGGCTGCATAACTGAAGGAACATCTCAAAGTTCATATAAAGAAGAAGCCTCATGACAATGTTTTAACATGTCTTTCAGCATTCATACTCGAGTGTTTTTTCTGAGGATGAGCAGAGTGAATGTGCACAAAATCACTCCCTGATGTTAGATGGTGCTTAATGAACTTACAGCTTCTGAAAGGAAAGTGAAACTTACCATCCGGTCTTGTTTGATCTGGATTTACTCTCTATAGTCAGCAAAAAAAGGTTTGCTATGTAAAGGTGCTGTATGTAAGTTTTTGACTCTTCTAAAGCTTAAATATACCATAATATGTTTGCAGATATTTATGAAACACACTAAGTGTTTATCTGAAAAACATTGCTGAAGTCAGTTAATCTCTTTTGAAAGTCTTTGTTTTGGTCTCTATAACCAGCCCACTGCCAGTTTACCCAATTACATTTCAGCACTCCGGGTTGACTTGGTGAAAAACACCCCTTCATTTCAGTCATGATGGCTGATACAATTTATCCGGTTGCGGCAAACTGCGATTTCATAAAGTCATGAGAGGAAGGGCTGGGTCAAAAAGTGTTTTGATTTTAGAGTGCAATACCTAGTTTAACCACTGGATGTCAATCTCACACACTGCACCTTTAACACCTTGGATAAAAAATCCACTTGTTTCACTTTCACTCTTCAAGCTATTTAGAAGCCATGAGCACCCACTGACAGGTAAAGATGTTTAGTCTTTGTACTGAGGGATTGAGACGCACTGGCCAATTTTTGTGTGCATATTTATCCACCACCTATTCTATATATATATATATATATATATATATATATATATATATATATATAATTTAATTCAGCAATTCTTCGTCAGCGCTGTTTTGTGATGACAGTTACTCTGAGCATCAAATATAAAAGCCTCTACAACTCATGGCTGTGTGTGCAGTCAGCTGTGGAGCCATGTAAAACTTAAATAAAGGGATAAATTAATTTAATAACCTTTACAATGACTTTATAATGTAAAAGCCGAAATGTTAGGACATTTAGAAATCCTAAAGAGGAATTAAAAGATCATGTATGGTCAGCCTTTCTGAATGTTTTATTGTTGTAGGCCTTTATCGTTTTGCTTTATGAGGCGATTAATATTATGCAGGGTATCTAAAATGGGTATTAAGAAGCTTCATCTCCTTTAATTGTTATCTTGTGCTATTAAGTTTGACAGTTTTACAGATTTTAGGAAAGAAACTTTAAAAAGAGGGTTTATTCAAACTTGCTCTGAAGAAAACGTTTGCTTTTAAATTTTGTTAGGTGTATTTTTAACATATTTTAAGAGCCCAATAAACACTATTTCACCTCATATTATTATGATTTATTTGGCCTTTTTTTCCCTCTACATTAGCGATTGTCTTTTGTCCTGTCAGAAGTATTTTAATTTGGCGTGTTGTTGTTGAGCCTCCGTTGCTCCCGCCTCGCCGTGATGACGTCACCGCTTACGCGTTCATTCAGCGTCGAGTCTTCAGAGCTGAGGTGAGTCGTTGACGCTTTTTCTCGTGTTTACACAACAATAAAACACACTTTACAGTTTATTAAAGCGACAATCTGCGACTAGTTTCTGCATTGAGTTCACCTCTATCTGTGTGTCTGCTGACCAAAACAATACAGCAGGCAGAGAGCAGCTCTGAGAGAAACATATCAGTGAATGTGTTTGGGTTTTTCCTGACAGAAGGTTTTTACGTCAGTTTTAATATCACAAAGTATGATATGTGGATAAAGGGAATGTGCCGCTGAAAATATGAACGTTGATGTTGAATAAGTTAAATTAGTAGTTAATGGTGAACCCTAAATTATTAAAGGTTTTTCTGATTTCTCAAATAGATGTGCTGCTGCTAATCTACTCAATTAGTGTAAATGCTTACTTGGTATTGAAATAATTGTTAATATCGAAGCATTTAAAAAAAGTAATTATAATGGTATTAATCCTGCAAATACTCAATAAACTGATTTACTGCTGATCCTTAATGTCTGTTTGACGAGTGTTTATAGTCTCAATATTATCAGAGCTGCTGAAATATTCTTTATTTTAAGTCAAGAGTTTAGTTTTAATAATAGTTTTTATGTAATGACATCATAGTATAATTTATTTCCTCAATCAGTGTAAATGAATCAGATTTCTCTGTTTTTTTTCTCCTGAAGCTCAGTGAAAGACAAAGACAGAGTTTATTGAAGGACAGTGTGAAGATGAGTGACCCAGAACCCTGCAGAATTAAACAGGAAGACACTGAAGAACTAATAGGTTTGTGTTTATTCATTACTCTCCTATAATGAGGCTGAACAACAGTCAGGTTATTAAGCACTTTATCAGTTTTAGTTCTTTTTCATGTTTCTTTTCATTATATCTTAACATTATTTCTGTTTAGTATACGGGACACTGTTTTTCAATAGTCTGGATGCAGCCTTGATGATGCAAGCTGAGATTGCATCACTCAGCGATGCAACGTCAGACTCGATGCGCTCAATAGAGCTAGTGACGTCACTGTGATGGGTAGGGTTAGGTGAGCGCATTAAAAAGCATTGGATGCAGCTCAGATTGCACTGCACCGAGTCTGCAGCCAGACCCCTCTCCTGTTTTTACTTTTTCACTTTTAACACTGAAATTTCATTAAACATTTAAAATTAGTAATAAAAACTTGGTGAATAGTGAATCGCTCATATATCTGCTCTGAAACGGATCCTCTGATAGACACGGCTTTGAAACGCTATCTTTGTGCCAGCTTGGTGAAGCGATGATCATTGTAGCCAATCATAGACATATGTGTTGAGCTTGTGAACACAACAGCCAGTCAGCTGTTTAAGAACCTGCTCAACAGTGAAAAAAATGTTAGCTGGAGGGTTTAATAATGTTAATGTAATTTGAGTTATTTGCACCCACAGCTGTTGTGATAAACCTATACATTACGCATCAAGAAACGATTCTGAGATTTTACAAATGTGTTGTTATTCTATCTTTAACAGTTTGAGTTTAATATTCTTTCACATTCTGTTTGAACACGCATTCCAGTGCTCATGATTAAGAGCGTTTGTGTGTTTGACAGAAGTGGTGAAATGTTTCTGCATCTCAGCTTTTATATCACAAGTTTAATGTAAACACAGCTCTTAGATTTTTAATTTTTTAAGAGAAAACACTATCCTTGAGCACCGTCTGCTGTTACACACTGTCATGTAACTTATTTACTTAATTTTCAGGTGTAAAAGTGAAGGAGGAGAGTGAAGCGCCGAGTGAAGATGAGGAGAAACATCATGTCAAAAGTGAAGAAGAAACTCACACAAGCACTGAACACAGTGTTTTGCTGAACAGCACAGCTGTAAACGCTTTCGCCTGCACTCAGTGTGGAAAGAGTTTTGGGCGCAAATACGATCTCAAGCGTCACATGAAGATCCACACTGGAGGGAAAGTGTACAAGTGTTCACACTGCAACAAGACATTCCATAAGCTGGTACAACTGAGGGCGCACAAGAAGATTCACGCTAAAGAGAAACTGTTTCTCTGCATCGCTTGTGGGAAGCGTTTCAGGGATTTAATTTCTCTTCGAAGACACACGTACAAATATCACGGTAAGTTGATCATCTAAAGATCCAGCCCTTCTCAGGTTTATTATTTAGGATAATTGTAAAGTTCATAACGCTAACTAATAGGGTTCGTATGATGCGGTTTGATGTATTCATTTGTCTTTGGACTGTGATTGTTTATATGAGATCCACTTATATGAAACATATTTATATATTTACGTGCTCCTCTAAAATATTAATATATATTGCTCCTAACTTGCTCCTCTAAAACACGCCAAAGTGGATCAATAATATTTAGATCTGGTGACTGTGCAGGCCATAGGAGATGTTCAACTTCACTTTTATGTTCATCAAACCACTCTGTCTGTCTCTTGCTGTGTGTATTGTTGCATCATCCTGATACATTGTGTCCTGAAGGCGGTGCGTTGTTTTACCCATTGGGTGCGCACAGTAGGCATGGGCCGGTATAAGATTATGACGGTATAATAAAAATATCACTGTTTTACGATATTGTTATTACTGCTCCAAAAGATATTATTTTTAAATGTCTTGGTAAAAATTTTCCCCATTGAAAACACTATATTTTAATTTATGAAAATGTTACAATATTTTGGAACGGTAAACATGTCAGGCTATATAATTCAAATGAATCATTGACTTTTGCAGTCTTTATTAGGTTCCTGAACACAGATTTCATTCCAATTTAAAACACCCTCTTGGATATCTTTTCTGCCGAAGGTACTGTTGTCTTAAATAGCAAAACGTAAAAATACATTGCATTTTACCTTAGGAAGGGTATTGCAGAAAATTTTGTTGGTCTAAAAACTTGACTTTTTCAAACCGCGGTATACCTTGAAAACAGTTATCGTCCCATTCCTAGCACACAGACCTACAGAATGTTTCGGTAGTCCTTGGGGGTGATGCGCCCATCTAGTACAAGTATTAGGCATAGGGAATGCCATGATATTGCAGCCCAAACCAGGGGCAGACTGGGACTAAAAATCAGCCCTGGCACTGTAGCCACACCAGCCCACATTACCACACTGACACAACCCCATGCTTTGCTTTGGGTATGAAACAGTCAGGGTGGGACGCGTCTTTGGGGCTTTTCCACACCATAACTCTCCCAGATGTGGGAAAGACAAAGAAGGTGGACACAACAAAGAACAATACATGTTTCACGTTGTCCACAGCCTAAGATTTTAGCAGCTGGCACCATTGAAACCAGTGTTTGGCATTGGCACATGCGACCAAATTTTGGCTGTGGCATCCAGCCACGCATATTGACCATCTGGAGCTCCAGACCTACAGTTTTAGGTGGAAATAGGAAGCAGAGTTGAGGTGCGCATTTAGTTCTGCATGGAGTTGGGCAGATATGGTTTCATTTTTTTTTCACTCAGATACAATTATTTTATTAGCAATTGTGCTGCTGTTGTAGCTGTTGGCAGCTTATAAAAAAAAAAAAAAATTTATATATATATATATATATATATATATATATATATATATATATATATATATATATATATATATATACAGTTGAAGTCAGAATTATTAGCCTCCCTGAATTTTTAGACCGCTTGTTTATTTTTTTCCCCAATTTCTGTTTAACGAAAAGCTGATTTTTTTTTCAGCACATTTCTAATCATAATAGTTTTAATAACTCATCTCTAATAACTGATTTATTTTATCTTTACCATGATGACAGTAAGAGAAAGATGTCAGTTTGAAAGTGAAAGCATCCCTACTTGACATATTTCTCTTACAATGTTTTTTTGTGTTTACTTGATTTTCAGAGCTGAGTGAAGACATCGAGACTTACTTAAATGTTCATTCAAAAATGAAGCTGTTTTCGTGCTCTTCGTGTGGAAAGAGTTTCGATAGTCCACACGGTTTAAGAAAGCATCAGATGATCCACACTGGAGAGAAACTTTACAAGTGCTCACACTGCGACAAAACATTCAATGACTCAGGAGGTCTGAAAGCACATGAGATGATTCACACCGGAGAGAGACCGTACACGTGTACTCAGTGTGGGAAGAGTTTCACACGATTGTCAAGCCTTAAACGACACATGATGATCCACACTGGAGAGAAACCGCACCAATGTGATCAATGCGGCAAGACATTTTCGAAGCCGTCAGAGCTGAAGTATCATCTTACAGTTCATCAAGAGGAGAAGCCTTATTCATGCTCCGAGTGTGGGAAGAGTTTTAAAAGAAAGCCAGGGTTAAGAAAACATGAGAAGATCCACGCTGGAGAGAAACTTTTCAAGTGTTCACACTGCGACAAGAAATTCTGTAAGCGTGGACAACTGAGAGCACACAAGAAGATTCACACTAAGGAGAAACTGTTTCTCTGCATTGCTTGTGGGAAGCGTTTCAGGGATATATTTAATCTACAAAGACACACACAAAAATTTCACGGTAAGTTGATCATCTAAAGATCCAGCCCTTCTCAGGTTTATTATTTAGGATACTTGTGGAGTTTATAACATATTTAAAGGGGTCGTATGATGTGGTTTGATGTTTTTGTCTTTAATTCATCTTCAACGCCTCCTCCTTCATCTTACCCTAGACAAGCTCAATAATGTTCATGTCTGGTGACTAGACTGGCCAATCCTGGAGCACCTTGACCTTCTTGGCTTTTAGGAACTTTAATGTGGAGGCTGAAGTGTGAGAGCGAACACTTTGTGGTTGGAATGTAATGTAATGGGCAGCACAAATGTCTTGATACCTCAGGCTGTTGACTCAATGAATCTTTATTTGTTTAGCGCTTTTACAATGTGGGTTGTGTCAAAGCAGCTTTACATAGAAGATTAAAGAGAATTGATAATGTCAGTTCAGTGTAGTTTAATATTCACTGCAAAGAGTTCAAACACTGAAGAGCAAATCCATCGATGCACAGCTCTACAGATCCCGAACTATGAAAGCCAGTGGCGACGAAGTCTGGTGAAAGTAAAGGATAAAAATCTCGAGACAAACTAGGCTCAATTGGGCACCACTATTTCTCCTCTGGCTAAACGGCTTGTGCAGAGCTGCAGTCAAGGCGATGGAGAACGCTGGACAATGGAGACTCGTCTGTCCCTGGAATGTCACAGGAATCAGTCTCACGCTCTCCGCTTCTCCATGACCGCCACAGCAGCTGCTCAGGATACGGCCTGGTCCAGGATTGTGGAACTTTAGGATCATCTCTTTACAGGTCTTGCATCAGTGGCACTGCATAGTCTGAGGGCTATAAGTATCCCCAGGTGAAAATAGAGAATGAAGAGAATAATTAGTGCAGCTGCTGTTCATAGTGTATATAAACGAGATGCGTGGAGCACATTCATGCAAAGTGTATGATTTACTAAAAAGATCAGTCTTTAATCTACTGTTGAACTGCAAGAGTGTGTCTGAGCCTCAGACATTATCAGGAAAGCTGTTCCCGAGTTTAGGAGCCATACATGAGAAGTCTCGACCTCCTTTACTAGACTTTGCTATTTTAGGTACTACCAGAAGCCCTGAGTTTTGAGATCTTGGAGCGGGTTGGATTGTAGCGAGGCTGGAGGTTGCTGATGTTGCCATCCACTTTGCAGATCTCTCGCACGCCCCCAAAATGAATGCAGCCCCAAACCATGATTTTTCCTTCATCAAACTTGACTGATTTCTCTGAGAATCTTGCTCCATGCGGGTTCCAGTAGCTCTTCTGCAGTATTGGTGATGATTGAGAAGATTCATTGGACAAATTTACCTTCTGACACTCCTGACAAGTTATTATTTTTTTGTTCTTACAACTGGGATCGACTACAAATCTTTTGTCAGTTAGCGTAGTCTCTAGGGCACAGGTGTCAAACTCAGTTCCAAAAGGGCCGCAGCTCTGCACAGTTTAGCACCAACCCTAATTAAACACACCTGATCAAACTAATTGAGTCCTTCAGGCTTGTTTGAAACCTACAGGTAAGTGTGTTGGAGCAGGGTTGGAACTAAACTGTGCAGGGCTTCGGCCCTCCAGGAATTGAGTTTGACAACCCTGCTCTAGGGTTATACACTTGATTAAAAAACAATTATTATATCAGTGTTTGGGCAGTCTGCCAGGGTTGTCCTCCAAGGCCATAGCTTCTAGCTGTTGAAGAATATCTTCTGCTGAAGATAACGTTCCCAGGCTTTAATAGTTGGTTAGAAGTGTCACCTGGACCATTTTCTCCTTTATTTCCAGCAGAAAGCTGACCAACTTCAGTATGTCATCCTTAACCTCGTCACCATATTTTTGGAATCATTTTGAAAGGATGAATAGGGTATATGCCAAGCTAGTGTTGTTCCCATACAGATAAACGTCCGGTGGCCTGTTATTGTAAGATTTTTTTCCATTTTATATGGTTCTTTTTACAGCATCGATGTTGTAATATAATTAAAATACAATCAGTTAAACAGACTTTGGCATTCATTTAGTTGCTCAAGCGTAAAACTAAACGAAAAGCCATTTACTCGCACGCGCCTGTCAGAATCGACGGGCAAGCACAAAAGCTCCATTGAATATACTGGAGTAAAATAAATGCTCATATTATAAAGACATGGGGGGGTGGGTGTAATGTAATGCAGTGGTTCTTGTACAATCTGAGACCCACTTTATATTGGATATCACTCAGCCAGTGGAGATTGCTGACTTTTAAAGAAAACAGACCTTAAATGTGCCGATTTGCAATGGCATACAGCTCACCGGAAGCGATTAACCCAGGTTACTGACAAATTAAAAGTCCTATTAGCATACTTCGGCATATAGCCTATTAATGTAATGCAACCTACTCTAGCAAAATATTGCACATGTCTAGAAACATGCCTATTGATTAATTGTTTGAAAGTGAAAGTGAAAGCATCCCTACTTGACATGTTTCTCTTAAAATGTAACTTTGTTTACTCGATTTTCAGAGATCAATGAAGACATGAAGAATTACTTAAGCGTTCATTCCAAGATGAAGCCGTTTTCGTGCTCTTTGTGTGGAAAGAGTTTCAAACGTCCAGACAGTTTAAGAAAACATCAGATGATCCACACTGGAGAGAAACCCTACAAGTGTTCACACTGCGACAAGACATTCAGTGAGTTAAGGAAACAGAAAACACATGAGAGGATTCACACGGGAGAGAAACCGTACACATGCACTCAGTGTGGGAAGAGTTTTAGACTATCATCAAGCCTTAATCTACACATGATGATCCACGGCGGAGAGAAACCTTACAAGTGTTCACACTGCGACAAAACATTCAATGAGTCGGGAAAACTGAAAGCTCATGAGAGGATTCACACGGGAGAGAAACCGTACACCTGTACTCAGTGTTGGAAGAGTTTCAGACTATCATCAAGCCTTAATCTACACATGATGATTCACACTGGAGAGAAACCGCACCAATGTGATCAATGCGGCAAAGGATTTCCAAGGCCTAAAGAGCTGAAGAGGCATCTTAGAGTTCATACAATGAAGAAGCCTTATTCGTGTTCTGAGTGTGGAAAGAGTTTTACACTGCAGTCAAGTTTAAAAAGACATCAGAAGATCCACACTGGACTGAGAGAGCATGTGTGCTTTGAGTGTGGGAAGAGTTTTACCACAGCTGAACATTTGATAGAGCACCAGAGGACTCACACTGGAGAGAAACCAGATATGGAGTGTGGGAAGAGCTTCACACAATCATCAACTTTTAAAGAAGACATGGAGAGAAAATAATGAGGCAAGGCATTTTTAATGGCTGCAGAGCTGAAGGAACATCTTAGAGTTCATATAAAGGAGAAGCCTCATGACAATGCTTTCAAGACATTTTTCAGCATTCATACTCGAGTGTTTTTTCTGAGGATGAGCAGAGTGAATGTGCACAAAATCACTCCCTGAGGTTAGATGGTGCTTAATGAACTTACAACTTCTGAAAGGAAAGTGAAACTCACCATCCAGTTTTATTTGATCTGTTTTCGACTCTTCTAAAGCTTAAATATACCATAATATGTTTGCAGATATTTATGAAACGTGCTAAGTGAATATATTTGTTCATCTGAAAAACATTGCTGAAGTCAGTTAATCTCTTTTGAAAGTCTTTGTTTTGGTCTCTATAACCAGCCCACTGCCAGTTTACCCAATTACATTTCAGCACTCCGAGTTGACTTGATTGAAAACACCACTTTATTTCAGTCATGATGGCTGCTTCAATTGTTCTGGCCACGGCAAACTGTGATTTCATTAAGTCATCAGAGGAAGGGCTGGGTCAAGAAGTGTTTTGATTTTAGAGTGCAATACCTAGTTTAACCACTGGATGTCAATCTCACACACTGCACCTTTAACACCTTGGAAAAAAAATCCACTTGTTTCACTTTCACTCTTCAAGCTATTCAGGAGCCATGCGCACCCACTGACAGGTAAAGATGTTCACTGTAGTCTGAGGGATTGAGACGCACTGGCCAATGTTTGTGTGCGTACATGACTGACCAAGGTGGGGTGGCAAACATTTCATTAGTGTCCTCCAAATTTATCCACCACCTATTCATGTTATACATAACTACCTTAATTCAGCAACTCTTCGTCAGCGCTGTTTCATGATGACTGTTAATCAGAGCATCACACATAAAAGCCTCTACAGCTCGTGGCTGTGTGTGCAGTGAGCAGTTGGGCCATATACAAGTATAAATCAGACTTTAAGAAAGGGATAAAGGTACTGTAAAAGCCCAAACAATGACTCTATAATGCAAAAGTGGAATCTTTTACATTTTGGGACATTTAGAAATCCCAAAGAGGACATAAAAGATGACATATGGTCAGCCTATCTGAATGTTTTATTATTGTAGGCCTTTATCATTTTGTTTCATGATGGAATCCAGGGTTGCTGCTTGCCTAAAGAGTGCCCTATGCTAAATTTTACTGTGGTGCCCCCATGGAGGAACAAAAACATACAAACATATGTATTTATTTATTTATATACATAAATATGCATATAAAAACTCAAAATCATACTTAAACATTTAAATATTTACATTATAAAATAATAGTTTCCATTAAAATAAACACTGACATGTGACCATGGCTTCTCATGTACATACAAAAAATTGTCCGTTTTTTTTATTTTTTTTTTAGCGTTCGTCGTTAAATAATTTTTTCCAACGTTTTCATCAACATATTTTGAATATATTTTATTGACGCTCAGATCATGTTAATTATAATAAATAAATTGTGATATTCATCTTTTAAGCAACCGAGATGGTGCTCCACTCCGGAGTTGGTGCCCTACCCAACCTGCGTACTCCGCGCATAGGGATTAGCGGGACTGGTGCAATCCATCTTATAATCAGGGTTCAACACTAATGATTTTTTCTACTGGTCCGATCGGGCCAATGGTTCAGATTTTTACTTGCCCTGCCAAAATTTTCTCTGTTCCCACCAAAGAAAAAATAAAATGTAATAGCTATTTTTTAAGCCACGTATTTTAAATAATGTGTCAAAAATAATGTCTATAATTATTTAATTTTTTAAATAATATTTTTTAAATGTTAATATATGTATAATGAGCAAAATTATGTGTTAACAAAAGAGCAGTATGGACAAATGTGAAGGTATTTTATTTTAGTTCGAAATTATTTAACAAAAGGTGGCCTCAATCGGGCCAGTAATGATCCTGTCTACTATCCCAAGCGTCTCTCACACTGGCCCCGGGCCATCGGGCAGTCCTTGTTGTTGAGCCCTGATAATGCAAAGTAATAAACAATAGCTGCGTCCCAAATCGCATACTTTTGCACTATTCTACGCCATTTTGTAGTATAAATAGTGTTAGTAGTGTGTTCACACTGAAAACTCAAAAAATAATAAGTGCACTTTAATTACCCGGATGATGCACTCATTCAGCCGCTAAAATGATGGACACTTCACACACTCAGCGGCCGCAGGTTTGGTAATGTAGCGGAAGGGGCGGAGCTATCGGACGCACATGTTGAATAACTTTATTTATTTTGGATGGTGAAAGCAAAATTCTCCTACAAGAGTGATTATAGCTCCTCCTGATGGTGAATGCAGTTACACTCATGGCAGGTATTATTTGATAATTCGGTCGTTTATTTCACTGATTTGGCAACCGTCAAACGTCATCAGGGAAACGGTTTGAATTTCCGCTTAGTAAAAAAACATTAGTGTGCCATTTGGGACGACACTACATACATATACTATCCTGTTGAGTGTGTAGGTGCATAAGTACATAGTGCATGAGTGCATAGTGTATAGTGTGCCATTTGGGACGCAGCTATAATGTCTTGGGCAGATTCATCACCTGTAATTGTAATCTTTTATCATTAAGATTTACAACACATACAGATTTTACCTGTTCAGGAAAGACGCGTTACACTTTAAATGACGAAAAAGGATTTATTCAAACTTTCTTTTAAGAAAAAGCTTTTTTTTCTCACTTAAAATAGAATTACATTTGCTTTTAATTTTGTTGGGTGTATTTTTAACAGCTTTTAAGAGCCTAATAAACACAATTTCACGTCTTATTCTAATTAATTAGGCTTTTTTCTCTACATTAGCGATTGTTTTTGTCCTGTCTAAGTGTTTTAGTTTGGCGTGTTGTTGAGCCTCCGTTGCTCCCGCCTCGCGGTGATGACGTCAGCGCTGACGCGTTCATTCAGCGTCGAGTCTTCAGAGCTGAGGTGAGTCGTTGACGCTTTTTCTCGTGTTTACACAACAATAAAACACACTTTACAGTTTATTAAAGCGACAATCTGCGACTAGTTTCTGCATTGAGTTCACCTCTATCTGTGTGTCTGCTGACCAAAACAATACAGCAGGCAGAGAGCAGCTCTGAGAGGACTATATGAGTGAATGTGTTTAAGTTTTCCTCTATTGTGAATGAAGGTTTTTACGTCAGTTTTAATATCACAGTGTAATATGTGAATGTAAATAAAGGGAATCTGCTGCAGCTTCGATGTTGAAAGCGTTTACATTTTTAGTTAATAGTGAACCCTGATTTATTAAAGGTTTTTGTGACTTCTCAAATAGATGTGCTGCTGCTAACAATCTACTCAATTAATTGGTATAAATGCTTACTTCCTATTGAAATTAGATGTTGATGTCGAAGCATTTTTAAATACAATTAATTATAATAGTGTTTATCCTGCAAATACTTAATAGTCTGATTTGATGATCCTGGATGTCTGTTTAATGAGTGTTTGCAGTCTGTGCCTCATCAATAATATTATCAGAGCTGCTGAAATCCACTTTATTTCATGTCAATAGATTCTTTGTGCTTTGTCATTCATTATACTGATGTCTTCAGATCTACAAATTATCACAATCATTAAATTTTATTTGTGTCAGTATATTACAAACTAACATATTGTATCCAATACAAGATATAGCATCATATTATGATTCATCAGTCAGTGAAATGAATCAGATTTCACATATCACCTATATAAAGGGGTTGTATGGAGACATGCCTAGCATTTAAAAGTGAAAGCATACCCATTTTTATGCTAAAATATTACTTTCATTTACTTGATTTTCAGAGCTGAATGAAGACATGAAGAATCACTTAAATGTTCATTCAAAGATGAAGCGTTTTCTATGCACTTTGTGTGGAAAGAGCTACAATCATCCAAACAGTTTAAGAAGACATCAGATGGTCCACACTGGGGAGAGACCTTACAAGTGTTCACACTGCGGAAAAACATTCAATGACTCGGGGAGTCTAAAAGCACATGAGAGGATTCACACTGGAGAGAAGCCGTACACGTGTACTCAGTGTGGGAAGAGTTTCATACGATCGTCAGACCGTAATCGACACATGATGACCCACAGGTCTCTGAGACTCATCAATATTTTCCGAGCTGCTGAAATCCTCTTTTTTTTCCTGTCAGTAGTTTAGTTTGGTTTTAACCAATTATTTTTCTTAATGCTGTCAACTGCAAGATATAACATCATAATAAGATCTATTTCCTTAATCAGTGTAAATGAATCAGATTTCTCTGTTTATTCTCCTGAAGCTCTGCCGCCATCAGTGAAAGACAAAGACAGAGTTTATTGAAGGACAGTGAGAAGATGAGTGATCCAGAACCCTGCAGAATTAAACAGGAGGAGACTGAAGAACTAATAGGTTTGTTTATTTATTACTCTTCAATATTGAGGCTGAAGGTCAGTGCGGTTATTAACCTTTAAACACTTCATCAGTTTTAGTTCTTTTTCATATTTCTTTTCATTATATCTTAACAATATTTCTGTTTAGTATACGGGACACTGTTTTTACTGTTTAGTTTTTCACTTTTTATGCTGAAGTTTCATTAAACATTAAAATTACTAATAAAAAAGTTAGTGATTAGCGAATCGCTCATATATCTGCTCTGAGACGGATCCTCTGATAGACACGGCTTTGAAATGCTCCAGTGTCAAGGGAAACGTTCGATAATGCAATTTTGTCCTTTAATACAAGCAGTCAGTTATATATAAACTGTAGCTTTTATTTTAGCTGCTTAAAGAAAACACTCTTTAAATTTATCAAACAAAACTTTTTAATCATTGTCCCGCTTGCTTTTTGAGCATTGTCGTGCAAGTTCTTAAACACCTGTCATTGGTCATTGTGTTCCCGCACTCAACAGAAAGGGATGCTATTGGCTCTGATGGTCAGGGCCGGCACGTCCATAGAGGCGACCTAGGCAGCTGCCTAGGGCGGCAGAATAGAGAGGACGGCGTCCGCAACACTACCCTCACCCCCCGCACCCTCATTTATATCCGCGTCTAGGGCGGCAGAATAGAGAGGGCGGCGTCTCCGACACTACCGTCACCACCCGCGCATTATATCCGTGTCTAGTGCGATAGAATAGAGAGGTCGGTGTCTGCGGCACTACCCTCACCACCCGCGCCCTCAGTTATATCCGCGTCTAGTGCGATAGAATAGAGAGGGCGGTGTCCGCGGCACTACCCTCACCACCCGCGCCCTCAGTTATATCCGCGTCTAGTGCGATAGAATAGAGAGGGCGGCGTCTGCGGCACTACCCTCACCACCCGCGCCCTCAGTTATATCCGCGTCTAGTGCGATAGAATAGAGAGGGCGGCGTCTGCGGCACTACCCTCACCACCCGCGCCCTCAGTTATATCCGCGTCTAGTGCGATAGAATAGAGAGGGCGGCGTCTGCGGCACTACCCTCACCACCCGCGCCCTCAGTTATATCCGCGCCTAGTGCGATAGAATAGAGAGGGCGGCGTCCGTGGCACTACCCTCACCACCCGTGCCCTCAGTTATATCCGCGTCTAGTGCGATAGAATAGAGAGGGCGGCGTCCCCGACACTACCCTACAACCCGCGCCCTCAGTTATATCCGCGTCTAGTGCGATAGAATAGAGAGGGCGGCGTCCCCGACACTACCCTACAACCCGCGCCCTCAGTTATATCCGCGTCTATTGTGATAGAATAGAGAAGACGGCGTCCCCGACACTACCCTACAACCCGCGCCCTCAGTTATATCCGCGTCTATTGTGATAGAATAGAGAAGACGGCTTCCCCGACACTACCCTCACCACCCGCGCCCTCAGTAATATCCACGTCTATTGTGATAGAATAGAGAAGGCGGCGTCCCCGACACTACCCTCACCACCCGCGCCCTCAGTTATATCCGCATGTAGGGCTACAGAATAGAGAGGGTTGGGGTTGAGGGCGGCGTGACCGTCCTTTGGCTAAAGCGGTAGTTGAGCTTGCTCCGGCCCTGCTACTGGTCAGTGTGGCTCTGGTGTTGTTCACTGAGTAATGTGGATACATATGATCGGTCGTGGTTAGTCTATAATGTGGGTATATTTAATGAATCTTTATTTGTAGAGTGCTTTTATAATGTTGATTGTGTCAAATCAGCTTAACATAGAAGATTATAGTCAATTGAAACAGTGTCGGTCCAGTTATCAGAGTTCAGTGTGGTTTAATTTTCACTGCTGAAAGTTCAAACACTGAAGAGCAAATCCTTGAGTAGCTCCACAAGTCCCAACCAAGCAAGCCAGTGGCGACAGCGGCAAGGAACAAAACTTCACCAATTGGCTAAAGTGAAGGAAAAAACCTCGAGAGCAACCAGGCTCAGTTGGGCACGACCATTTCTGCTATGGCCAAAAGTCTTGTGCAGAGGTGCAGTCTAGGTGCTGGAGAACACTAAATGTCCATCGTGGAGAAGCTGCAGATGGGAGAGGTCACCGGCTGGTGTACAGGGTGTCCCTTCAGGATCAATGTGAGGACTTGACTGTCACTGTGATCTTACAGGGATTAGTCTCATGCTTTCCACTCCTCCATGACCACCACAGCAGCTGCTCAGGATACGGCCTGGTCCAGGATTATGGAAAACTTGGGAATATTAAAAATAGACT
The DNA here is from genome assembly GCF_052040795.2 of Danio rerio. Taxonomy (NCBI): domain Eukaryota; kingdom Metazoa; phylum Chordata; class Actinopteri; order Cypriniformes; family Danionidae; genus Danio; species Danio rerio. The sequence continues at coordinate 1,825,691 of NC_141042.1, forward strand.
AACATAAGCAGATACCGTTCAAATTATAATGTCTTTTGGGAAGTGTCAAAGCTGATCCAGCTGCAGAGAAACACGCTGGTGTCTGTGGATCTACAAGAATCGCTGTAACAGACGAGAGAGGAGAGGGAACGTTACCTCATACAAGCAGGTCAAAGATCCGCGCACACAGTGAGAGAGAAGCAGAGCAGGGATGGAGTTTACAGCTTTTATTTTCTCCACTGCAGTGAAATAAGGGCTCGTGGGTTCTGCTTTAACAGTTGTCTGCTTTTTAAGTAATGTTAGCTGGATGCTTTTAATTTCTTGCAATCGCTACCCTCGCCATAGTTTGTTAATATCCAAAATAATTGCCCTCTCTTTCTCAGTTAGAGAATCAATGGGAAAAAGAACTTGGACTTGGTTTGGATCAGGAATGGTGGAAAATGGCAGCTGAAAGGGTTAATTCCTCTTCTTCCTGTGCCAGACTGAGTCTGATTTAATTTAAGGTTCTCCATAGAATTCACCTAACAAATCTCAAATTAAGTAAGCTATTCCCAGGCGTGGATGTTTGCTGTAATAGGTGTTTTCTAGCTCCTGCTGATCATGCTCATGTGGTTTTTTTCTTGTCCAAAGTTGGGACATTTTTAGTTTTTTTCTTTGATACTTTTTCTACAATTTTCAACATTTCTCTTGAGCCATGCCCTTTGATTGCTATTTTTGGTGTAACGGCTTTGTTGGAAAACCTTTCAAATAAGAATCCTAGGCGATGCAGTGGCGCAGTAGATTTCCTCCAGGTGCTCTGGTTTCCCCCACAGTCCAAAGACATGGGGTTCAGGTGAATTGGGTAGGCTAAATTGTCCGTAGTGTATGTGTGTGGATGTTTCCCAGAGATGGGTTGCGTCCGGAAGGTCATCCGCTGCATAAAAACGTGCTGGATAAGTTGGCGGTTCATTCCGTTGTGGCGACCCCGGATTGGATAAGTTGGCGGTTCATTCTGCTGTGGCGAGCCCGGATTAATAAAGGGACTAAGCCGACAAGAAAATGAGTGAATGAATAAGAATCCCTATGTTCTAGCCATTGCATCTCTGATAGCCCTGAGATGGATTTTATTACACTGGAGGTCTTCTAAACCTCCTTTCACTGTCTCATGGTTGGACGATATGAGGTCTTCTCTATATATTGAAAAAATTAAGTTTACACCAAGAGGTTCCACTGAAACTTTTTTTTTAATAAAAACTGGGATCCTCTTATTAATTTTGTCAGGAATACGTCTCTTTGCTTATTTGTAAGATTTTTATTTTTTCTTTCACGAAAGCTATCTGCCCCTTTTTATTAATGTGTGAGTGTTTTGTGTATTTTATAAATGTATATTTATTTAGCTGCTTTGACAATTCTTGTAGGTGCTAATGTTGTGTGTTTGTGTGTTTTTAATTCTCCTACTTCGGGGTGGGATGGGGCACTCATAGATATATACACTAGATATCGCATAGGGACCCTGAGCATGTGTCAATAGCGCCGCCACATTGGTACAGTGCTCCCAGGACAAATGTCATTCAAGCGCACTAGTCAAGACAGTGTTATTACGTGAAGATGCGGGACTTTAGCGCTGTCTACGGGTGTAGTAATGAGCAAACAAAGCACAGTTTTATGCTAGTTTTATGCTAGTTTTGTTGAATAAAATCAGCAAACAATGCAAAAGAAATATGACAATGAGACGCTGCTCTGCCAGAAACTTGTATTATTGTCGGCTAGTGAACGAGTCGTTCATAACGGAGATTCATTCACAAACGAATCGCTCCCTCCGTCAGTATGAGAAGTGAAAGCAGGAGAGGAGCTGTGTTTCAGGACATGATTAGATCAAATTTAACAGGGAGGGTGAATGTGAATAGTACATTTCTGTACACACAAACACAAGCTTTTTATCAGGAATGCCTGTGCGGTCACTGATCCAACAATGTAGAAAAGTGATGTAAAATTATTATAATTTTCGTAATTAGAAAAAAAAAAGTGCATACTAACATCCAGGAAAACTCCCGATCATAGATATATGTGTATATGTGTATATCTCTGGCTTTGCATGGCCACAGACCTCCACTGTACCTTTGTCCCGCATTCATTTCAAAGGAGCGCTGCCCTGTAGCAAGATGGCGGCGCTATTGACGCATTCCGTCCAAAAGACAACAATAGGCCAGGCGACATCTAGTGTATATATCTATGTGGGGCACTAAGGGGTTTTGAATGTTCTTGTTTACCCTTAGTTATTGTTTAAAACAAAATTGTAAATAATTGATATTGTGAAAAATAATAATCAAAATAATCACAGCTTTTGCGATCTGAACAGCACACCTTTTCAAATAGCCATTTCAGTTTAAAATCAATTAATCGTGCAAGTTAAGGTGCTCTAGCAACAGACGCTAGACCCATGGTCTTTAGCCTCCTTGTTAGAGCAACCGACTCCCATGCAGAAGGTCGCCGGTTTGGTACCAGCTTGGAGCGGGTTGGGTTGTGTAGGACTGGCAGGGTTGCACAAGCCTATTTTATACCACAAGTTTAATGTAAAGACAGCTTACTATGAACTTGTGTGTTATACACTTAAACCTTTTCTAACTTTAATAAAGATATGTAAGATTAGGGACTATCCTTGAGCACTGTCTGCTGTTACACACTGACATGTTTTTACTTAATTTACAGATGTGAAGGTGGAGAGTGAAGATGAGGAGAAACATCATGTCAAGAGTGAAGAAGAAACTCACACAAGCACTGAACACAGTGTTTTACTGAACAGCACAGCTGTAAAAGGTTTCGTCTGCACTCGGTGTGGAAAAAATTTTGGGCGAAAATTTGATCTCAAGCGTCACATGTGGATCCACACTGGAGAGAAACCGTACAAGTGTTCACAATGCGACAAGAAATTCTGTAAATTACAAGACCTGAAAACACACAAGAAGATTCACACTAAAGGGTTTCTCTGCATTGCCTGTGGGAAGAGTTTCAGGGATACATTTTCTCTACGAAGACACACGCACAAATCTCTTGGTAAGTTTATAATCTAAAGGTCTAGCCCTTCCAGATTTTATTAGTTAGGATAATTGTGGAGCTTATAACACTTATTTGAAGTGTTTGCATTGAAACATGCATAATGATTTAAAGTGTTTAAAAGTGAAAGTGAAAGCATCCCTACTTGATTTTCAGAGCGTAACGAAGACATGAAGAATCACTTTAATGTTCATTCAACGATGAAACATTTTTCATGCTGTTTGTGTGGAAAGAGCTACAATCATCCACACAGTTTAAGAAGACATCAGACGATCCACACTGGAGAGAGACCTTACAAGTGTTCATATTGCGAGAAAACATTCAGTGAGTCAGGAAGTCTGAGATCACACGAGAGGATTCACACTGGAGAGAAACCGTTCACATGTACTCAGTGTGGGAAGAGTTTCATACGGTCGTCAGACCGTAATCGACACATGATGACCCACAGGTCTCTGAGGCCAATCCTCTTTATTTCCTGTCAGTAGTTTAGTTTTGTTTTAACCAATTATTTTTCTTAATGCTATCACCTGCAAGATATAACATCATAATAAGATCTATTTCCTCAATCAGTGTAAATGAATCAGATTTCTCTGTTTCTTCTCCTGAAGCTCTGCCGCCATCAATGAAAGACAAAGACAGAGTTTATTGAAGGACAGTGAGAAGATGAGTGATCCAGAACCCTGCAGAATTAAACAGGAAGACACTGAAGAACAAACAGGTTGGTGTTTATTCATTAATCTTCAATAATGTAGCTGAAGAACAGTGAGGTTGTTTTGTTTTTCACTTTTTACACTGAAGTAACATTAAACAGTAAAATTACTAATAAAACACTCAATAGCGAATCACTCGTATATCTGCTCCTCTGATAGACACAGCTTTAAAATGCTCCAATGTTCTTCTCTCAGTGTAAAGATTCTGTGAAGCGATGACTGTTGTAGCCAATCACAGACATATCCGTTGAGTTTATTAACACGGCTGTTTAAGATCCTACTCAACAACCTGCAATTCTCTTTAATTAATTGGTACCTAACTTGCTGAAATTTTCATCAGCAGATGGCCCTGGGCTTTTCTAATTTGGGAGAAGCACACTAAGATAAGATAATAGGCTCATCATTAGCAATCTCGCCTTCATTCAATCATTAATTCATTTTCTTTTCGACTTAGTCCCTTTATTAATCCGGGGTCGCCACAGCGGAATGAACCGCCACCTTATCCAGCACATGTTTTACGCAGCGGATGCCCTTAGTACGGACAATTTAGCCTATCCAATTCTTCTATAGCGCATGTGTTTGGACTCCGGAGGAAACCCATGCAAACTCGGCGAGAACAAGCAAACTCCACACAGAAACCCAGCCTAAGCTCGAACCAGCACTACCTACTGCGCCACCGCGTTGCCTTAATTCAGTCATTTACAAGAGAACTCCTATAATAATAATAAGTCAACTTAATGAATAATAATTAGAACATCCTAGCTTCCTCATTGCTCCATCCAACATTATCATATCCAATCTCTGTTACTATGTCCAAGTTAGATTTATTCCCTGAGGAATAACGACACAGCTCCTCCTACGTCCAGGCCGACATCCGGTGTTTTGGGACTTGACAAAACATGCCAATAGAGTTGCTGTACCTAGGGGTTACCAGGCAATACTTAGCCGAGCGATACTTGCAAGATGCCAGTGGAAACGCATCATCAGCCTTTTTTCATTTCAAAATCCTAATCCTCTCCTTTCCCTTGGGTCATAACCCCTCTATCCAGTTCTAGCGTGAGGTTGCCTTCGGTAGCGGCACCGATCCTGAGACCCGCCATTTCCCACTCCCCCTGTTTTGCTTACTCCTGGTGCTGACCCAAGCAGAGGCTCTCTCTGCTAATGGAGCCAGTGGCCATCAATTCCACCCTCTTTTCCCCCCGCAATACAATCCATCAGATCCTAGTTTACAACTCCTACCAATATTGTCCCGATACGCAAACCACCAATACTGCGCAAACTAGATCACTAGTTTACTCAGCCCTCTTTCCACCAATGGCCCACTCACTATGCATCTCCAACGGGAGGATCCCTCTGCCAGCAGCTCAAGTTCAGTCATTCACTTCCCCTTCCCACATTTGTCCAACAACCATGGCCAATACAGGTGTGAGGCCTGATTGCTGGCATTCCTTTCACTTTATTCCGATTATGATCTGCTTTTACTTCTGGGGCCAGTCCAACCATGAACATGCAATCCTGTCAGAAATGCAGGAAATTGATATCACAGACAGAATCACACCCAATCAAACTATGAACTTGTGTGTGATTCACCTAAAGTTTTCCTAAATTTATTAATGGTTATTTTAGATTACAAACTATCATTGAGCCCCGTCTGCCACTTAACACTGTCATGTGACTTATTTACTTTATTTGCAGAGGTGAAGGTGGAGAGTGAAGTACTGTGGGGAATCGAAGATGAGGAGAAACATCATGTCAAAAGTGAAGAAGAAACTCGCACAAACACAGATGGTAGTGTTTCAATGAACAGCACAGCTGTGAAAAGTTTAGCCTGCACTCAGTGTGGAAAGAGATTCAGCCGCAAATACGGTCTCATCATTCACATGAAGATCCACGCCGGAGAGAAACCTTACAAGTGTTCCCACTGCGACAAGAGATTCAGTAAATTACGAGACCTGAAAGCACACAGGAAGATTCATCCCAAAGAGAAACCATATCGCTGCATAGCTTGTGGGAGGAGTTTCATGGATATATTTATACTACAAACCCATACCAAAAAATTTCACGGTAAGTTGATCGTCTAAAGATTCAGTAATGTTTAATGTTATGGACCTGAAACGTACAGAAAAGAAGATACGTCAGGATACGTCTTATGTTCAAACTTAATAGTTTATTAAAATCACAAATATTTTGTGTGCTGACGAATAGCGCTAATGCACTTTGGGCGTTCCGAGTTCGAGTCCCAGCTTTAGGAGCTTGTGTACATGTACACACCCATACACATGTGTGTGACTGACTGTATGTGTATGTATGTAGGGCACAGGTGTCAAACTCCGTTCCAAAAGGGCCGCAGCTCTGCACAGTTTAGTTCCAACCCTAATTAAACACACCTGATCAAACTAATTGGGTCCTTCAGGCTTGTTTGAAACCTACAGGTAAGTGTGTTGGAGCAGGGTTGGAACTAAACTGTGCAGGGCTTCAGCCCTCCAGGGATTGAGTTTGACACCCCTGATGTAGAGTATGTGTGTGTGTTTTAAATACAACCTCAAATCAGAAAAAGTTGTGACCGTATGAAAAACACAAATAAAAAAGAAAGCGGTGATTTTCAAATTTAATTTGACTTGTATTTCATTGCAGACAACATGAGCACAAAATATTTCATGTTTTTCTGCTGAACTTTCATTTGTAAATATACATTTCCTGTCATTCAGACCTGCAACACAATCCAAATAAAGTTGTGACAGGATCACTTTAGGGCTAGAAATCAGCTAAATTCTTTAAATAATTTAAAACATTTGATGTCAACAGATGATTGTAATTATGATTTGATGCAAAAGCAGCATCCAGGAAAGGTCTAGTCCTTTAGGAGAAAAGATGGGCGGAGCATCGCCAATTTGCCAACAAACACATGAGAAAATTGAAATATTTAAAACAATGTTCCTCAGAGAAAGAGAGGAAGACAACTGGACTTTTCACCTTCAACAATGCAGAACATCATCAAAAAAAATCAAAGAAATTTGGAGAAAGTTCAGTGCGTGAAGAACGGGGGTGCAAGCGCATATATCTCCGATTCCTCAGGAGGCGCTGCATCAAGAATCCTCATTTATCTATAAGCCAGATCACCACATGGGCTCAGGAATACTGTGGCAAATCTTTGTCAAGTACCACAATACATAGTTACATCCATAAATGCTAGTTAAAACTGTAATCTGCCAAAAAAAAAGCCCTATGTTAACAGTGTCCAGGAGCGCCGTCATCTTCTTTGGGCTCGGAGGTATCTGGGATGGCCCATCAGACAGTGGAAATGTGTACTGTGCTCAGAGGAATCAGTATTTCAGGTATTTTTTTTTTTTTTAAAGAAATGGACACCATGTGCTCAGGACCAAAAACAAAAGGATTATCCAGACTTACCAGCAACAAATGCAAAAGCCAGGGTCTGTTATGGTCTGGATATGTGTCAGTGCCCTTGGCATAGGTAACCTGCACTTCCGTGAAAACACCAATAATGCTGAAAAGTGCGTAGAGATTTTGGAGCACAATATGCTGCCACCTTTTCCAGGCATGCTCTTGCATATTTCAACAAGACAATGCAAAGTCCTGTCTGTGGAGGAAGAGGATACAGGTATTTGACTGGCCTGCCTGCAGTCCTGACCTGTCTCTAATGGAGAATGTGTGGCACATTTTGAAGTGCAAAATGCGACAATGAAGACCTTGTGCTGTTGCCCACCTCAAGGCTTGTTTGCAGGAACAATTGAACAAAATTACTGTCTTCAGTCGCTAAACGCCTTTTAGGTGTTGTGAAAAGGAATGGCAACATTACAAAGTGGTACATGCGTTGCTGTTCCAACTATTTTTGAAATGTGTTGCAATAACCAAAATTGGAATACGTCTTTATTTTGAAAAAACAAACAATAAAAATCATGAGGAACACATTAAATATTGTTTGTTGTGTTGTCTGAAATGAAATGCAAGTCAAAGTAAATTTAGAAACCACTACTTTTTTGCATTTCCATACTGTTACGATTTTTTCAGATTTGGGGTTGTACTATAAAGTGCACTACTGTTAGAAAAATACATTTTCATTAACCCTTTCTGCACATAAGGGGGTATAAAACATGAACGCATGAGTATAGAATATAAATATATATGTGTGTGTGTGTATTTATTTTGAAAGCAGAGGCGTGGTTCTTTATTTTAATATGTAATTTAGTCATATTCCTAGTTGAAAATATTCTGAGGACTGTCAAATTTAGGTGAAACTCATAAAGAATGTTGGCAGGACAAGAGTTAAAGGAAAAGTAGTACTTTTGATTAGTGAGGCATATATTCAATAAGAATGCCTTAGTCATTGCAATTTAGTTGATAGGCTGGTTTTCAGTAATAAACAAAATAATCAGGGCGTTACCTTGGACATTGGTTTATGGTTGTAATGAAGTTCACGGCCCTTTGGCCGCCGGGAAGAAGGAGGCGGAGAACCGACACAGGTTTAAATTATTTATTAATAACAGGGACAGCAGCTCCTCACGGAGACTGCCGTCTAAACCAAAACAAACGGACAGCAGCTCCTCACGGAGACTGCCGTCAAACTGAAAGCAAAAGTAAAACAATATGCCCGGGCCCGGTCCTCTCTCGGCTTCCTCTTATAGTCCAGAGCTCCTTCTGTGGGATCCGAGGCCGGTGCGCAGCACAGGTGCATCCGCTCACGTGGCTGCCTCATTCCGTTCCCACGGCTCTCGGCGACGCCCCCTCGCCACAATGGTCAATATTGATTAGAAATGTAATTTGCAAGCATGTGCAATTATATGTGTTACATTCCTACAAAAATCAAGGGGTTAAACAAAATAACGAGGAGCGAACAAACGAAGAACACGGGGAGAATACCGCTTCCTGACCCAGAATCATCAGACAACATCGTCTTAATTAATTTTATGATCACCATCAGGCAATCGTTGATTTTTTTTGATTAATTATTCACCACAACATGTAAACAATAATTAGATTTTTAAAAAATTATTCTCTAGACAACACTAATAAATACATGTATGGCTGTAAATTCACCTGTTTTTAAATTGACACTCAAAATTTCACTAAAGATTTCTGCAAGTTTGTAATGGAAACCTGCCTATTGATTAATTGTGTGAAAGTGAAAGTGAAAGCATCCCTACTTCCCATTTTGGTCTTAAATGTAACTTTTTTGTTTACTTGATTTTCAGAACTGAGTGAAGACATGAAGAATTACTTTGAAGTTCATTTAAAGCTGAAGCCGTTTTCATGCTCTTTGTGTGGAAAGAGTTTCAATCGTTCACATATACTAAGAAAACATCAGAGGAATCACTCTGGAGAGAAACCGTACAAGTGTTCGCACTGCGACAAAACATTCAGTCAGCCAGAGTATCTGAAAAAGCACAAGGTGATTCACACTGGAAGGAAACGTTACAAGTGTTCACGCTGCGAAAAAACATATAGCAATTCAGAAAATCTGAAAATGCATGAGATGATTCACACCGGAAAGAGACCGCACACATGCGACCAGTGTGGGAAGACATTCGTACGATCATCAGACCTTAATCGACACATGCTGATCCACACTGGAGAGAAAAAACACAAATGTGATCAATGCGGCAAAACATTTCTGAGGACTTCAGATCTGAAGATCCATCTTAGATCTCACACAGAAGATAAACCTTATCCATGCTCCGAGTGTGGAAAGAGTTTTAAAAGACAGTCACATTTAAGTAAGCATCAGAAGATGCACGCTGCTGTGAAAGAGCATGTGTGCCTTAAATGTGGGAAGACTTTTAATAAAGCTGGATATTTGAAACAGCACCAGAGGATGCACACTGGAGAAAACACAGATGCGGAGTGTGGGAAGAGCTTCACAAAGTCATCAAACCTCAAACAACATGTGGAGGGAAAACAGTGATCAACGTGGCAAGACATTTTTAAGGGCTGCAGAGCTGAAGAAACATTAAGGCCAATGTTTTCAACACGTTTTTCAGCATTCACACTCAAGTGATTTTTCTGTTAGATGGTGCTTAATGAACTTACATCTTTTGAAAGGAAACTGAAATGAAAACAGAGTCCTATTTGATCTGGATTTACTCTCTAGACAGCAAAAAGGTTCAGTATGTAAAGGTGCTGTATGTAAGTTTTTGTCTCTTCTAAAGCTTAAATATACCATAATGTGTTTGCAGATATGTTAGAAACATGTTAAGTGAATATATTTGTCTATCTGAAAAACATTGCTGAAGTCAGTTATTCTCTTTTGAAAATGTCTGTCTTTGTTGTGGTCTCTATACCCAGCCCACTGAAAGTTTACTCCGTTATATTTCAACGCCTTGGTGGAAAACACACCGTATTTCATTTCAGTCATGAAGGCTGCTTCAGTGTACCTGCATTTGAGTCATCAGAGGAGGGGCGGAGTCAAACAGTGTTTTGATTTTAGAGTGCCAATGGGTGTCAATCTTACATACTGCACCTTTAACACATTTTTGACGCTATTCTTTTGTTCAGGTGGTTTAAGTAAGTTCTAAATTATGTAGCTAATAATACATCAAAACAATCTGAATTTAAATTGTGTTCATTTGAATTATTGACAATGGGGTATATGCCGAAGTATGCTAAAGGACTTTTAATTTGCCAGTAACCTTGGTTAAGCGCTTCCGGTGAATTGTATGCCATTGCAAAATCAGGGCGTTTAAGGTCTGTTTTCTTTAAAAATCTGTAATCTCCACTGGCTAAGTGATATCCGATGTAAAGCCTGGGGGGGTTCGGTACTTCGGTACTTATGGGGACCGGACTATACCGAAAAGCTGAGAAACTGTGCTTTTCCATCCGTAATAATTCAAATTCATCATTTCATTCATTCATTTTCTTGTCGGCTTAGTCCCTTTATTAATCCAGGGTCGCCACAGCGGAATGAACCGCCAACTTATCCAGCAAGTTTTTACGCAGCGGATGCCCTTCCAGCCACAACCCATCTCTGGCTCATCCACACACACACTCATACACTACGGACAATTTAGCCTACCCAATTCACCTGAACTGCATGTGTTTGGACTGTGGGGGAAACCGGAGCACCCAGAGGAAACCCACGCGAAGGCAGGGAGAACATGCAAACTCCACACAGAAACGCCAACTGAGCCGAGGTTCGAACCAGCGACCTTCTTGCTGTGAGGCGACAGCACTACCTACTGCGCCACTGCCTCGCCCCAATAATTCAAATTAACACAATTTAAATTCACATAGTTTTGGAATATTATTAGCTCCATACAAAATCAGTTTAAATCAATTAGGAAAACATCTACTTTTACTCCTCAAGCTATTCAGGAGACATGCGCACCCACTGACAGGTAAAGATGTTCACTGTTGTCTTTTAGGCCTACTGAGGGATCGAGATGCACTGACCAATGTTTACATGTGCACATGACTGGCCAATATTGGTGTGGTAAACATTTTCATAAGTGTCCTCCAAATTTATCTACCACCTGTTCATATATATATATATATATATATATATATATATATATATATATATATATATATATATATATATATATAATTAAATTCATTCAGCAACTCCATGCGCTGAAATGTTTTTTTTTCCACTGTTTGATGATAATAGTTATTCTCTTTAGTCGCCTCCTGTTGTTACAAATATTAGTAAAACTGTGAGCGTGTCAAGTATAAAAGCCTCTACATCTAATGGCTATGTGTGCAGTCAGCTGTGGAGCCATGTAAAAGTATAAATCAGACTTAAAGAGAAGTAAATGTTTTATAAAGCAATGCAAAAACGCATACTTTTAATGAGGACTCTAGAAAGCTAAATCCCCCAAAAGATGGTGTATGGTCACTCTGTTTAAATGCCATATTAGGCCTTTGACATCTTGCTTCATGATACAATCTATGTAATTAAGTATAAAAAATTGTCTTGGGCAGATTGAGCACCTGTAATTCTTGTATTAAGTATTTCAACATATTTTATAGTGTAGCTATGTGTATTAATAGTAGTTAGCTTTAAAAAAAGTTATTTTTTTTTACTTATCAGCCACGAATAATGTTTGCCTTTTCATTTTAACTGTGAATGTATCTTTCTAAAGGGCCTAATAAACAATATTTCACCTAACACGTATTTGATAAGATGGCCTTTTCTCTACATTAGCGATTGTTTTGTCCTGTCAGCAGTATTTTAAATTGGCGCGTTTTTGTTGATCCACCGTTGCTCCCGCCACGCATTGATGACGTCAGCACTGACGCGTTCACTCAGCGTCGAGTCTTCAGAGCTGAGGTGAGTCGTTGACGCTTTTTCTCGTGTTTACACAACAATAAAACACACTTTACAGTTTATTAAAGCGACAATCTGCGACTAGTTTCTGCATTGAGTTCACCTCTATCTGTGTGTCTGCTGACCAAAACAATACAGCAGGCAGAGAGCAGCTCTGAGAGGACAATATGAGTGAAGTGTTTGAGTTTATCTGTGTTTACATTAGTGTTTAAGTCTTTCCAAATTTGTTATATCGCAAAGTATAATCTGTGAAGGGACATAATGGGAATCTACCACAACAGATTAATGAAAGTTGATGCTGAAAACGTTAAAGTAATAGTTTATGGTTTAAAGTGTAGAAGAAGATCTGGGATAATGCTAACAGCAAAGCATTGAGAATGCATATCCCTCCCTGCCATCCAAAGCCACGTCCCCTGAAGTCATGAACGTGCACTGGATAACATAGACATCCATATGATGCTAGATCGGGGATGTCAAACTCAATTCCCTGAGGGCTGCAGCCCTGCACAGTTTTGTTCCAACCCTGCTCCAACACACTTACCTGTAGGTTTCAAACAAGCCTGAAGGACTCGGTTAGTTTGATCAGGTGTGTTTAATTAGGGTTGGAACTAAACTGTGCAGATCTGCGGCCCTCCAGCAATTGAGTTTGAGTAAGATTACTTTATAATTCTGTTATTCCAAATGTAAACACATTTTGAAAAACGGTATTGTTTCTAGCACATTTTTAGTTGTGTAATAAGCAAATTTTGTCGTAATGTGGTAGAGTTGTCACAATATATTATTCAGTACCAATCGATTCTGAAATAAAAAAAAATGGAAATATCAGAGCTGCTGAAATCCTCTTTATTTCATATCAATAGCTTCTGCTTTTACTTCATCAGACTGATACTTTTAATTGAATGTTATAGGAGCAAAATACATACAGTAATATCATATAGTGAATTTCGTATTGTATCAACTACAACAGGGGTATCCAAACTCAGTCCTCGAAGGCCGGTGTCTTGCAGATTTTAGCTCCAACTTCTCTCAACACATCCTACAATATTTAGAATGTCTAGAAAGTCCTGAATAATTTTAGTGCCAACCTCACTTAGACACTCCTGAACCAGCTAATCAAGCTCTCTCTGGGTATACTATACATTTCCAGGCAGGTGTGTTGAAAGAAGTTGGAGCTAAACAACACAGGACAGAGTATGGACACCCCTGACCTACGAGTAGGCCCACATGGAATCTACGCGCGCAGAATTCCACAGATTTTAAGCCCATTATTAATTCTGTTTATTTACTTGTGTAAATGTGTGTAAATTTATATTCATTCAGTTTTTAAATTAATTACAGTACTATTATTGATTAATAGGACTATATATTTTAAAATTATTATTGATTTATTTACAATATAGTCTGTACAGTAAAATTTTCTGTCTTTTAGTAGAGATATTATATGAGAGACTTGCTTTGTTTACCAAATAAAGTGAATCTAGTTGGATTTGCATTGTAAGCATTAAATACAAGTTAAAAATGTATTTTTATTTCATATATTAAGGTTTTAGTTATGATACTCCCAAATTAATTCTGCACAAATCCATAGATTTTTAACACAATTCTGCGCAGAAATAGCAAAAAAAAATGTCCCCAGATTCCAACTGGCCCTACCTATAAGATATGGCATCATAATAAAATTTATTTCATCGGTGAGTGTAAATGACACAGATTTCTCTGTTTATTCTCCATCAGTGAAAGACAAAGACAGAGTTTATTGAAGGACAGTGAGAAGATGAGTGATCCAGAACCCTGCAGAATTAAACAGGAAGAGACTGAAGAACTAATAGGTTTGTGTTTATTCAATACTCCTCGATAATCTTTAAGAACTTAACCAGTTTTATTTTTTTTCTATTACTTGTAATCTTATTTGAATATATTTGTGTGTGGAATATGTTTAATTTAAGCTTAAAATTTATTAAAACTGTAAATTTAATCATTCAGTGAATAGAGAATCCTCTGATAGACTCGGTTTTGAAACGCTCCAGTGTCTGTGAGAGAGTTTTGTGGGACAAATTCATTTCTGGGTCTAAGAGATAAATAAGTTTCTAAATGATTAATTATTTATTTAAGGTAGCGTTTGTTTACACGACAGAAACCAAAATACTTAGTTTCATTACAAATAGACAGCTCGCTGAGTGCTCAATAACTAAAACAGGGTCTGACCAGTCTAATCTGAGGAATTTATCAAACAGGTTGTAAGCATCATCAGCAGATGGCGCTGTGCTCATTATAAATTCAAATTCTTACAAATAACACTTAAACATATGGTGAAATGCTCATGAATAAGAGCGCTTGTGTGTTTGACTGATGTTTAGGTGGTCAAATGTTTCTGCATCTCAGCTTTTGTACCACAAGTTTAATGTAAACGGCTCACTATGAACTTAATTCACCTAAATCAGGGGCGCCCAAACTGTTTCCTATGAAGGACCAAAAACCAACCTTGATTGAGGCTAGTGGGCTGAAGGTAAATGTAGTTGCCATGGGTGATGTCCTAGTTTATTTAATAATATCTAAAAAGAACTAGAAAACATTAATATTAGCTGACACAGCACAGAACTTATTACAGTAAATACAAAAACACTCTGATGTTGAACAAAATGGAGTTACACTAGTTTTTGCCTTGATTTGCTCACCGGTGTCTTCTGCATAGTCCTTTTAGGTGAAATTGTTTACATTTAAAAAATCTGATTCATTTACAACATGTAATTGGAACATTTGATTTCAGTTTGTTGCTCAGCAGTAAACAAACAAAAGTAATGGTAGATTAGAAATCAGGATCTCTGTGCTAAAGGTATTCGCCCCAACCATCTCACTCGCTTCTCAGTTGGTATGGTGAGCCAAATCAAAGGTTACAATGGGCCCTACTTTGGGCATATCTAACCTAAACTAATCCTAAATGTATTAAAGATTATATTTTATTAGATTACAATCTATCCTTGAGCACTGTCGGCTTTTACACACTGTCATGTAACTTATGTACTTTATTTTCAGGTGTGAAGGTGGAAGAGAGTGAAGCACTGAGTGAAGATGAGGAGAAACATCATGTCAAAAGTAAACAAAAAAAAATTCACACAAACACTGAACATAGTTTTATAATGAACAAAACCGTCATAGCACTTAGGGTGCTCTAATTTCGCCCTAGAAAAAAATACTATATATATATATATATATATATATATATATATATATATATATATATATATATATATATATATATAAACAGTTCTGTCTCGTTCTCGAATCTGGTTGGCTGATAGCCGTGATATATTTAAGCAATATCAGCACTAGTACAGCCTCTTTACCCTTTGTGTATTACTCTGCCCACATACAGCCAGCAAAAATCAGACACTACAGATATAAAGTTTAAAATATGCTTGCTCTGCTGTTTAACTGTCAGCTTATGATTTGAATCCAACGCGAACGAAAGTAGTTCCTCATACAAAAGGGTTTTAGAGACTCTCCATGTTTGATTTTGTTTTTATATACACTATTATAACATCAAACTTCTGATTGGTTCTCGGGATATAGCGGCTTTTGCTGTCAAAGGGAAGTGGCGTAAAGCGGCTTTTGCCAACAAACTGTTATTTCTGAATGCGCTGATGCTGGGATTTAGATGATTTGAAGCATAAATATTTATCGAACATGCTACGTGCCTAAAGCATTCACTCAATGTCATTAGCTCATTTTTTGGCATTTCACTGGTGGGGGCACTAAGGCACTCGGCCTGCTGCCTTGTGCCAACGCACGCCTCCCACCAGTGCCGGTATACAGCCATATCGCACTGCTACTCGTGTGATATTGCTCATATATATATATATATATATATATATATATATATATATATATATATATATATATATATATATATATATATATATATATATACACAGTTCAGATGCAAAAGCTGCTAAACGGCATTTCTGCCAAAAATGAGCTAATGACATTAAGTAAATGCTTTAGGCACGTAGCATGTTCGATAAATATTTATGCTTCAAATCATCTAAATCCCAGCATCAGCGCATTCAGAACCACTTTTTAAAAGATAAATATAATGTGTAAAACTATACATTACCTCTGATTAGCTTTTATATTAATGAATAATGCACAGATATTGATGTTTCACATTGTTTTTACACTACATCATTTGAATCTACCAAGCTTATTTTACAATGTTTGCAGTGTTTACGCTGCTCTACTTACATTAGATCTAAATCCCAAATAACCGAAATGACAACAGATTAAGATTTACTTAATGTCAGGATTTAATAATGTTATTGATTAATTTCATTCATTCTTTATCCTTCTGCTTAATCTCTGGTTTATTAGGGGTTACCACAGTGGAATGAACCGCCACTTGCTTGACATATTTATGTATACTAGGAAAGGTAGTTTATGTTTGGTAAAATGGTCCCAAATGTTTGGTCTTGTCTCAATAGGTGGATTTAGAGGTTTTTGCAAAAAAAAAAAAGCAAAAGTGAATTTAGCCAGTTTTGACCCAAAAGAAAATCTACCTTATTAAAGAGTTGTCTAAAAGGACATTTTTGGAAAAAAAAGGTATTTTATTTACCAGCTAATAACCTTATCATTACATATAAAATGAAACTTCTGAACCTAATCAGAGGAGCCTGATAGAAAATGCTCATTTACAAGGAAAGAGATCTGATGGATTTAGAGGGTATACAGCCTGTATAGTATGTCACCCCTCACATTTCTGCAAATATTTATTTCTGTCTTTTTATAGGACAACACTGCAGAAATGACTATTTGACACAATGAAATATAGTCAGTGTAAAGTTTGTAAAGCAGCATAAATTTATTGTCCCCACTAAATAAGTAAAAATACAGCCAATAATAGCTGAACCTCTGGCAACAAAGCTGAAATAAATATCTTAAAAGGCACTTCTTTCTGCATAGTCCTCTACCTTTCAGGTGAAATTGTTTACATTTTAAAAAATCCGATTCATTTACAACATGTAATTAAAACATTTGATTTGAGTTTGTTGCTCAGCAATAAAACGAAACAGAATAACGTCAAATTAGAAATGATGATCTTTGCACTTAAGGTATTCGCCCCAACCATCTCCAACCATCTCACTCGCTTCTCAGATGGTGTGGTGAGCCAAATCAAAGGTTACAATGGGCCCTACTTTAGCCTGCAGGCCCTACTTTGGGCATTTCTAACCTAAACTAATCCTAATTGTGTTAATGATTATATTAGATCAGAATCTATCCTTGAGCACTGTCGGCTTTTACACACTGTCATGTAACTTATGTACTTTATTTTCAGATGTTAAGGTGGAGAAGAGTGAAGCACTGAGTGAAGATGAGGAGAAACATCATGTCAAAGGTAATCAACCCCCCCGACACACACACACACACACACACAAACACTGAACATAGTTGCTTAATCTCTGTTTTTGTCAGGGGTTACCACAGAGGAATGAGCCGCCACTTACTTGACATATATATTTTTAATTATAGGTTGTTTGTGTAATGTGTTTTATGTTTGGTAAAATAATTTATAATTGCATCTTTAGTGATTTTCAACTAATTACACGGTCTTGTCCCAATAGGTGGATTTAGAGGTTTTTGCTCAAAAAGCAGAAGTGGTTTTGAAGTTTTTACACAAAATAAAAAAAACACAAAATTTACCTTATTAAAAACCAAAGAATGGTCTAATGGGACATTTTAAAAAAAAAAAGGTATTTTATTTACCAGCTCATAACCTTATCATTACATATAAAATGAAACTTCTGAACCTAATCAAAGGAGCCTGATAGAAAATGCTCATTTAGAGAGTTTTGGATCTGAACTCTTCATATATATATATATATATATATATATATATATATATATATATATATATATATTTACACACACACACACACACACACACACACACACACACACACACACACACACACACACACAGTATGTCACTCCTCACATTTCTGCAAATATTTATTTATAACTTTTCATAGGACAACACTGCAGAGATGACTCTTTGTCACGATGAATAGTAGCCAGTGTAAAGTTTGTAAACGGTGTAAACTTGCCACGTTTAAAACGTATATGTGGCCGGTCTCTTGCCTTGACATGAAAGCTTTTATAATGCTAATACTTCTCCTTTAGTGAAAAATAAGTAGGTTGAGTGTGATATAAGTAAACCTGTTGCGAATGAAAGAATGAAGTTGTATAACATTGATAATTTTGCATCAACCTTTCACAATATCATTAAAGATTTGTTTAAATTTGTAATAGAAACACACTTAAAGATTAATTAAGTGAAAGTGAAATCGTCCCTACTTGACACTTTTCTCTTAAAATGTAGCTTTATTTTGACTAATTAAGTGAAAGTGAACGCATCCCTACTTGACACTTTTCTCTTAAAATTTTACTTTTTTGATTAATAAAGTGAAAGCATCCTTACTTGACACTTTTTTCTTAAAATGGAGCTTTTTTATTAAGTGAAACTGAAAGCATTCCTACTGTCCTTTTTTCTTAAAATGTATTGTTTTTGATCAATTTAGTGAAAGTGAAAGCATCCCTACTTGAGACTTTTCTCTTAAAATTGAGCTTTTTTTATTAATTAAGTGAAAGTAAAAGCATCCCTACTTGACATTTTTCTTAAAATGAAGCTTTTTTTATTAATTAAGTGAAAGTGAAAGCATCTCTACTTGACTTTTTTTCTTAAAATGTAACGTTTTTGATTAATTAAGTGAAAGTGAAAGCATCCCTACTTGACATTTTTCTTAAAATGAAGCTTTTTTTTATTAATTAAGTGAAAGTGAAAGCATCCCTACTTGACTTTTTTTCTTAAAATGTAGCGTTTTTGATTAATTAAGTGAAAGTGAAAGCATTCCTTCTTGACATTTTTCTCTGAAAATGTAGCTTTTGTTTTGATGAAGTGAAAGTGAAAGCATCCTGACTTGACATTTCTCTCTTAGAATGTAACTTTTTTGTTTACTTGATTTTCAGAGCTGAATGAAGACATGAAAATTTGCTTTAATGTTCATTCAAAGACTAAACCTTTTCTATGCTCTTTGTGCGGGAAGAGTTACAATTATCCACACGGTTTAAGGCAACATCAGAGGACTCACACTGGAGAGAAACCGTACAAGTGTTCAGACTGCCACAAGAGATTCAGCCAGTCACATTATCTGAGAAGACACCAGGTGACTTACACTGGAAAGAAACATTACAAGTGTTCACACTGCGAGCGAACATTCAGTGAGTCAGAAAATCTGACAACACATGAGAGGATTCACACTGGAGAGAAACGATTCAGATGCGCTCAGTGTGGGAACGGTTTCATGCAATTGTCAGACCTTAATCGACACATGCTGATCCACACAGGAGAGAAAAACCACAAGTGTGTTCATTGTGGGAGGAGTTACAGACAATCGTCAGACCTTAGTCGACACATGATGATCCACATTGGAGAGAAAAAACACAAATGTGATCAATGCGACAGGATATTTTTGAGGACTGCAGATTTGAAGCTCCATCTTAGTGTTCATAAAGAGGAGAAGCCGTATTCATGCTCTGAGTGTGAGAAGAGTTTTAAACGAAAGTCACATTTAAGAAAACATCAGAAGATCCACACTGGTATGAAAGAGCATGTGTGCTTTATTTGTGGGAAGAGTTATACTACAGCTGAAAATCTGAAACGCCACCAGAGGATTCACGCTGGAAAGAAACCAGTTAAACATAAAAGGACTCTAAAAAGCAAAGGCTGACATTTAGAAATCCTAAAGAGGACATATGGTCACCCTATCCGAATGTTTTAGTATTTCAGGCCTTTATTATTTTGCTTCATGATACAGTCAATAAACTTATCCAGGCTTACACAGATTTATCAACTGTAATTCTTTATCTGCTATTAAGATTTACCACATATACAGTTGAAGTCAGAATTATTAGCCCCCTGTTTATTATTCCTACATTCCTCCAATTACAGGGTTTCTGCAGTGTCTTAAAATGTCTTAAATCTCAAAATCCTAATTTTAGGTCTGAAAAAGTCTTAAATTTGCTGAAATACTGTGCTGTAGGTCTTAAATCTTTTTTTAAACAGGTCTTAATTTTCCTTTGTTCATGTATTGCTACCAAATCTGGCCAAAACCCATACAACCACCAACAAACATAAGACTTTAATTAATAAAGCTTTAAGCTTTTTATTTAATAAGGTAATTTTTTACTTTATCACAATGGTTTAATTATTTTCAGTGTGCCGTAAAAGTTCTCCTTGAATGTACTGCTGAGGACACCGACCTGAAGGGATTGTTGAGCATAGATTTAGTTTATTTTAGTTTTAAAACTTTAAAAAACATTTGTTCATTTTTTTAATTATTATTTTAAAGAAAGTTTTTGTTGGAAAAAAAAGTGTATGGATACAAGTAGAGCTTGTTTGTTTTCACACAATATTTAAAATATTTAGCTATAAAAATACAAAAAATTGCTTGTTTTTGCACAATATTTAAAATGTTTAGCTAAAAAATAAAATATTTTTTGTTTGTTTTTTTTCTCGCTTGTCAGAGAAGTTATTTACTTTGCAATGTTTTTGATGTTTGTTTGTTTTTTTGACGGTCTTCTGTTGCGCCCGCCTTGTCGTGATGACGTCATCAGTGACGCGATTATGCAGCGTCGAGTCTTCAGAGCTGAGGTGAGTCGTTGCCGCTTTTTCTCGTGTTTACACAACAATAAAACACACTTTACAGTTTATTAAAGCGACAATCTGCGACTAGTTTCTGCATTGAGTTCACCTCTATCTGTGTGTCTGCTGACCAAAACAATACAGCAGGCAGAGAGCAGCTCTGAGAGGACAACATGAGTGAATGTGTTTGGGCTTTTCTGTATTGTGTATGAGGTTTTCTACGTGGGTTTTAATTATGAATGTAAATAAAAGAAATCTGCTGCAGGAAACACTTGAACTTTGATTAATAAAGTTTTTTTTTTGTGATTTCCCATCCAGCTAAAAAACACCTTAAACCAGACAAAGCTTGTTGGCTGATTTTAGCTGGTTGACCAGATTTGTTTTAAAGGGGTTTTGGCTATTTCCTGTCTGGTTTTAATTGGTCAGGCTGGGGAGTAATCAGCTAAAACCAGCTTGACCAGCCTGGTTTAAGCTTGACAGCTAATTTTGGCTGGCTAGGTTGAGCTGGCTAAGCTTTAGCCGATCATCTCCCAGCCTGACTAGCCAAGACCAGGGTGGAAATGGCCAAAACCCCTCTAAAGCCAGGCTGGTCAATCTGCAAATACTCAATAATCTGATCTGCTGCTGATCCTGAATGTCTGTTTAATGAGTGTTTATAGTCAGAGGCTTATCAATATTATCAGAGCTGCTGAAATCTACTTTATAAGTCAATAGTCCCTTTTTCCTCATTCAGATCTGCATCATAATATGATTTTTTTTATCAGTGTGAATGAATCAGATTTCTCTGTTTGTTCTCCTGAAGCTCTGCCACCATCAGTGAAAGACAAAGACAGAGTTTATTGAAGGACAGTGAGAAGATGAGTGATCCAGAACCCTGCAGAATTAAACAGGAAGAGACTGAAGAACTAATAGGTTTGTGTTTATTCATTACTCTTCA
This sequence comes from Danio rerio, assembly GCF_052040795.2. Lineage (NCBI taxonomy): Eukaryota > Metazoa > Chordata > Actinopteri > Cypriniformes > Danionidae > Danio > Danio rerio. Next base: position 1,847,326 of record NC_141042.1, read on the forward strand.
ATAATGAGGCTGAAGAACTGTGAGGTTGTTCATTTTTAAGCACTTCATCAGTTTTTGTTCTTTTTCACATCGTGTCATTTTATCTGAACAATGTTTGTCTTTAGAATACGGGACGTTTGTTTTTGCTGTTGAAGAATAATGTGCATTTTAGTTCAGTTGCATTTACATTGATTAAACTCTGATGTGATATGATGGGGTGACCTGTGCCTCAACCCCAAAAACAGCAAAATCTAATAAAGTCTACACTGAAGTAACATTACAGAACAAGGCAGGAACCGGCGGATGTACAACAACTTTAATCATAAAGTACACACAAAACAAAAGCTTCCATCTGAAGTTCCTCCATGGGACTCTATGTATTTCTTAAACACTCTGTCCAACTTGGCCTCGTTGCTCTTGGCCTCGCCTACACTCGTCACCACTACCAAACTGACCAAACACAGAGCTTGCACTGTGTCATCGCAACGTGTAGTTACATTTTTTTGAGAAGTGCACATTGGCATCATCCTCGACAAGGTGTCTGAGACCACTTGAAGGCTGTGCTGGACCAGACCATACCCGTGCGGTTAACAAGAGTGGAAATGCTGAAGTAGAGCTGGGCGATAATTCGATAATTATCACGATATATATTTTTTCCGATAAACCGATAATGCCCGTTCGCTAACTGTTAGATAATATTTACGCACTATGCATAATGCTGCGGAGGCCTGCCCTTCCAAATGCCGCACACAGTAAGTGTACAACCGTACAGTGTTAGTTGAACTTGGAAGGGTAAGAAAAAAATAAGATAAGAATGGTCACAGACATTGTTGACAAGAAACATAACTGATCATCAGTAGCCTTGAGCTGCTTAGTTTTTTGTTATCCGACACAAAACAGAGCAACGTGCACTGCAAACTGCGCAGACGACTCGTGCCATCAAAAGCAAGCAACACCACACACCTGTTTCAAATGTAAACAAGACCACCCTTATGAAGATGCAACGAAATTACAAACCCAAACAAGTGTTGGTAAACCAACGCAACCACCCAGCACAATCTCATGTCATCATTTTAGAAAGCCTGAAGAGACAGATGATATGACAGACAACACATCTCAATGAACACTTGATGCTTGCTGTAAACTACAGGCTGCATTATTTAAGGGCATTTGTTACGACATTGATAGGATCTTTTGTTGTCAAGAGCCCCTTTCACACATACAGACAATTTTCCGGAAAGGTTGTATGTGTGAACAGGTCCTTTTTGAAAATACCGGTAAATTCGTTCTGGCTATTTTCCGGAAAGAGAAGTTGTAACATTACCGGTAAATTGCCGGAATGCTGCGCTGTGTGAATGCAGAAGGAAGATTGCCGTAATAAGCGCGTGCACGTCTAGAACGTGCTGACGTGAGGCGTCTGCTTTAGCCAATCACAACAGTCAGACGCATTTACGTCCGCGCGGTTTGTGAGAATAAATATTTTTCCAGACACATTTAGCTGCTAGAAGTTAGTCAGATCACGTTTATATGTTCTTCTCAATGCCAACTGTGTAAATAATCATCGATGAGATGTTTATGATAAGCCGTTGTTTGTTTACCTTCAAGCTTTGCGTGTGCCTCTGAAACAGCCTGTGAGCGCCTGCACACGCACATATTATGAACATCTCGACATGCGAAAGTGATCCTGCGAAAGTTGTTCACAATATTGATCATCAAAAGAGTTTGTAATTTAGTCAAATGTTTACAAATACCAGCGCAGCCGTTTAAAGCTCATTTGTGGTGAATGATGTCAGAATTTACCGGTATTTTGGAATGGATGTGTAAACAATCTTTTCCGGAAAATTTCCGTAACGTCCTCGCCTGTGTGAACAGCACTTTTTTGAATATACCGGTAAAGTCGTTCCGGAAATTTTCCAGATATTTACCGGTATCACTGTGTGAAAGGGGCTATTCAAGGTTCTGTTTCCTTTTTAATATTAAGATATTTGTTTTGGAATTTTTCATACATATTGTCCCTCATCGACAGTAAAAGAACCAGCCTTTATGAAGGACATCATCACCGAGGAGAAATCAGATGCTCAAGACAAAATCTTTCAAAGTATGACATATTAAACATGCAGCAAATATATGACAGACGTTTACAACAGCAGTGGATCATTAATTAAGTCCTTATTTTCCACAGAGCGAAGCATCATCCACCCGCAGTTGTTTAAGACGGGGACAAACTAAATATAAACACTTTATATATTTTTCTTCAAAAATGAATCTTTTTGCAATGAATTTTGTAATGTTTAATGAGTAACTTAATTATAATGTTCCAGAAGAACGAATAACATCTGAGGTGAAGCGCTTTAAAACAAGTCCGCTATACGTAATATACTTTAGCGCCAAAACAATCCATTAAACTACTTTCACGGTTTCATTTTAATTCATTAACGAAGCGCGGTTTGAGCACTATGAGCTGGACAGTCTTTACAAGCTATTCACAGCACTGTCAAGCTGCGTCCCAAATGGCACACAATGCACTATGTACTTATTTACATTTAGTCATTTAGCAGACACTTTTATCCAAAGCGACTTCTGGCACTTACACACTCAACAGGATAGTATATGTATGTGGTGTCGTCCCGAATGGAGCACTGATGTTTTTTTACTAAGTGGAAATTCAAACCGTTTCCCTGAAGACGTTTGACGGTCGCCAAATCAGTGAAATAAACGACAGAATTATCAAATACCTGCCGCGAGTATAACTGCATTCACCATCGGGAGGCGCTATAATCACTCTCGTAGGAGAATTTTGCTTTCACAATCCAAAATGAATAAAGTTATCCAACATGTGATAGCTCCGCCCCTTTCGCTACGTAAGGAAACCTGCGGTCGTTGAGTGCGTGAAGTGTCCATCATTACACACTTCATTGTACCGGCTGAATGAGTGCATCATCCGGGTTATTAAAGTGCACTTATGATTTTTAGAGTTTTCAGTGTGAACACACTACTAACACTATTTATACAACAAAATGGCGTAGAATAGTGCATAAGTATGCGATTTGGGACGCAGCTACAGTTTTCTTAGATTACCTCGGAAGAATAAGCTCGATCTGAAGGATGAGAGAGCTCAGAAACCCGTTGAGTTATTGTAGAGGCTCCCCGCATGTCTCACCGTGATGCGCGATATATAAAATGAGAGTCTGCATTAGGCCTATTTGTGCCAGTCTGTGAGGTCAAATTAAAACACCATCAGATATAGCGGAGATCTGTGCACAACAGTTTTTTTATGCGTCCCACAATATTCAATGTCAAGAGAGTGACTATGTAAGGTAAACTGCACGCACTTGATTATGTAATGCGTGGGCGCGTCTCACAGCCCAAAGCATAACTAAACCTTTAAATGTCCATGCTTAATCAGTCATCGATAAGGTCTATAAATTAAAGGGTTATTGACAATCAATAGGTCATCAAGTAATCGTTAGCATCCTTAAATAAAGTAGCCTATACATTAAAGGATTTTTCACCCTAAATTCACCATACCATTAAAAAGAGGAGTTCATCCAAAGCAGAACATTCTGTGACCATTAACTCACCTTTTACCTTTTCCAAACATGTTTTATTTTATTTATTTTGTTGAACAATAATATCCAATTACTAGGGCCAGACGGACTCTGCATTTTTTGCTATTTCTGCTGAGAATTCTGGTAAAAATCTGCGGATTTCTGCTGAATTAGTTTGGGAGTATCCAGCGAAGTATCATAACTAAAACCTTAATATATTAAATAAAAGTAATAAATTACTGAATAAAAACGGAATAAATTCAGATTTACACATTTAAACAGAATTAATGATGGGCTAAAAATCTGCAGAAATCTGCGGATTCTGCGCACGCAGGTTCCGTGTGGGCCTACCAATAACTTGTAGGGTGATGTCTTTGGTTATTGAAACCTTGATTACTAAATGCTGAATTAAGATTCTTTTGTTGTTTATATTGTCAGACAGCTCAAACATCTCACAAAATGTGTTAAATCAGCTGCACAAAGCGATTGGCATGCTATAATCCTATACGTTTAATAGATATAAAGATTTGACATTTATCATGATAATTATCGATATCGACATTTTCTTGATCATTTTTGCCATATTGCCCAGCTATATGCAGAAGTATAACGCGTAGCTGTGCATTTATACTTCTGCGTGCTGTCTCTGTTGGTCTGCATTAACACTTCCGAAACACTAGTTGGCAGTGAGGTGTAAATGTTCCTCTGAGTCGAGTTTCTTCGCTGCTGTTTTGTTTTCCTGAACACTTCCGGGATGTACAAGTGGTTCAAACTCACTCATTTTGAGGCAGGAACCGGCGGACGTGCAACAACTTTAACTATGAGGTAAACACAAAACAAAACTTTCCATCCAAAGCTCCTTCACGGGACTCCACACTTGTAAACAATCGCTCCATTGGGTTCGCGCCATTCGCGTGGCTCTCGGTCCCGCCCCGACTCGTCAGCGCTACCAAGCTGACCAATCACAGAGCTTGCGCTACGCATTGTTGCGACGTGTAGTTACATTTTTTGAGAGGTGCACGTCAGCCACGGCGAAGGGCTATGCTTCAGCGCCGTAGCATACGCCGGTGTTTGACGCAGAAGTATAAATCAGCCTTTAAGAGTGTGTGTGTGTGTTTGTCAGAGATTTATACATTTCTGCTTCTCAGCTTCTATACTACAAGTTTACTTTAAACACATCTTATGAACTTGTGTGTTATTCGCCTTGACTTTTCCTAACTTTCTAAACTGGCTTTAAGCACTGTCTGCTTTTACACACAGTCCTGTAACTTATTTACTTAATTTTCAGATGTGAAGGTGAAAAGTGAAGAACTGAGTGAAGATGAGGAGAAACATCATGTCAAGCCTGAAGAAGAAACTCACACAAACACTGAACACAGTTTTGTAAGGACCAGCACAGCTGTAAACGGTTTCACCTGCACTCAGTGTGGAAAGAGTTTCAGCCACAAATGCAGTCTCAGCATTCACATGAAGAGCCACACTGGAGACAAAAGTAAGTTAGGAGACCTGACAACGCATGAGAAGATTCACCCAAAAGACGAGCTGTTTCTCTGCATTGCTTGTGGGAAGAGTTTCAGGGATATATTTACTCTACAAACACACACGAAAAAATTTCTCAAACTTTTGTATGAAGAACATACAAACTCCACACAGAAATTCCAACTGACCTAGCCGGCACTCGAACCAGCAACCTTCTTGCTGTGAGGTGTTTGTGCTACCCACTAGAGATGCGCGGATGGGCTATTATTTCATCCGCAACCGCATCACAAAACTCATCATCCGTCCGCCATCCATCCGCACTAACATTTTTGACCAAATTTTAAAACCGCACCCGCCCGCCATCTGCTGACTGAGCTCTTTATTTGAATGGCTTATTCCTTTTTATTATTAAATGAATGTTTCTTTATTGATTATTAGAAAATAGAGAATGACTTTAATTTCATGCAGTTAATCCAAACGTGCAAGTCCAATCCAGCATTAATTGATGCTTTGAAGTGACGCTAAACAATACGAGGACGAGTCTTTTCACTTGATTCGATTCCTCGGTCCTGAAGTCTTTTCCTTGCGTCCTTTCCTCGCATCCTATAGGAGTGGAAAGACGAGGAAAGAAAGCAAGGAAAGGAAACGAGGATACACAAATAAGAAAGGAGAAGCACCCCTATAAAGCTCTCAGAATATCAGCAGTGAACTCCGTCTCCAATTGGCGCACAGGGACAAAAATAAATAAATAGCCTAAATGAAACGCACTGTACTGTACAATTTTTTAATTATTATTGTAGCCTAAAAGAAAACGTATTTTGACACATCATTTCAACATTCAGACTAGAGCGCCTGCCTCAATGCGCCCTGCTGCACTGAAGGAGCGCTCGCTCGCAGCACTTGTTGCTGGAATGCATAGAATTCTCTTGGCAAGGTGCTGTAGTCGTGGGAATGACTGCCTTGTTTCTCCCAAAAGGAAAGTAGATTTTCCTCTGCTGATCCGTCTATACGGAAGTTTGTAGATGAAGACTTCTGTACTTCATCCAGAATTAGTGTATCCGATTCCTCCTCTCATTCTGTGAAGTCAGTCTTAGGCTTTTTCGTTGGTGCGCCAACTATGTGTACAAAAACAGTACAACCGCCCACCACCCGCCCGAATTTAATTAAAATATAATTTTTCGTCACGTCATCCGCCCGATCCGCGGTTTATCCACGGATTCCGCAGCTGTAACCGCCATCCGCGCATCTCTACTACCCACTGCGCCACCGTGCTGCCCTGCCTTCATAAATTAGCTAATTAAATAACTTAAACTTGAAAATAATCTTCAGTGTTCATTTATTTGAGAAGTAACTTCGTATTGTAGGATAACACATTTCTAACATTCAAGTACAGCAAGGCACATCTGTAAACTTTAACAGATGCAGTTGAAGTCAGTTTTTTTGCCCTCCCAATAATTTAAAATTATGTTTCCCAAGTGAGCTGAATCAAACCAAGGAGATTTTCACAGTATTTCCTATAAAACACAAATAATTAATCTGGAGTCATAATAAGTGTTATATCTTATAGATTATTTCTTGAAAAAAAGCAGCTTTAAATTGTTTAAAAAACTATTTTAAGTCAATGGTATTAGCTTCTTTAGGAAATAATTACTGTATATTTTATTGATCATCTACACAACAAACCAGTTATACAATAACTTAACTAATCATTCCAACTTTCCTAGTTAACATAACCTAATTAAGTCTTTAAATTACACTTTAATCTGTATCAAAGACTAGAATATTTAAAGGGACTTTGTCTGTATACAACTATCTTGCTAAATAACTAGTAAAATCATGCACAGTCACCATGGGAAAGGAAAAAAGTAGTTATTATAAAAATTGGTTAGTTAAACTATTATGTTTAAAAACGTGTTGTAATCATGTCTTGATGACTCGTGCTTTATGTCACGGCTGAAATCAAAAACAAATGATGTCCACGTTAGCATCGCTGGACGATTTGTTCGTTCGGATCTAAAGAGTCGATTCATTTGAAGCCCCGTTCAAATGAATCTTCCTCCCGCTAAACTAATCCGCTATACATATAATGGTGCTGAAGATACGCGAGCACTGTAATCTAAATCATAACTCACAACATTGTAACGGTGGAAAAGGCGCGGGAAAAACAGCCTTGAGCTAATTTGTTACATTAATAATGGTGTAGATATGCGAGCACTTTAATCTACATTATAATTTGTTACAGATTATTAATGTAGATATGTGTGCAAGTTGATCTACATTATTATTATAGTTTGCTACATGTTTATTGGTGGAGAATAAACGAAGCATAAATACAGCATTTTAACTTTGTAAACTATAAAATCATGCGTCTCCCCACGGTTTGTGTCTCATTTTGTGAGCTAACTGAGTGACAACAGTTGTTCGCTCCCATCCTTCTCCCCTGTTCTGCTGGCCACGCCCACTCCTGCCCTCTGCTCACGGAGCTCCACGCCCATTATGATTATGATTCTTCCCACGTGACTCATCGGTGAACAGTGCTTTAATTTCTAAAGCCAAGCGCAGCCCTTTCTGTTGAGCGGGTGAAGACAATGACAAATCATAGGGGTGTCAGACAGCACTCAAAAAGCAAGCGGGATAATATTTATATTAGTTTTGTTTGCTATAAATGCTCATGCTGTCTTCTGTGCATGTGTTGGGGTCTTGTTTGATACATTCAGAAAGAGTGTTTTCTTTGAGCAGGTCAAATTAAAGGTACAATACATATATCTTACTGCTGTATTAAAGAACAACGTTGTATTACAAATAGTATATAAATATTAATATATTTATAGATTTTCATTTTAAAAAATGTCTTGTGTTCTGACGAAAAAAATCTAATTTATGTATGGAAAGCATCGTCAGTGCACCGTGATGCACTGAGATATCGAATTGAACCAAATCAATGGCATGATAATCATAACCAAACCAAACTGTGAGACCAGTGTAGGTCTAGTAAACACAGCCTATGAACTTGTGTGCAATTCGCTTAAACGTTTCCTAACTTTCTAAACTAGCTTTGAGCACTGTCTGCTGTTACACACAGTCCTGTAACTTATTTGCTTAATTTTCAGATGTGAAGGTGAAAAGTGAAGAACTGAGTGAAGATGAGGAGAAACATCATGTCAAGCCTGAAGAAGAAACTCACACAAACACTGAACACAGTTTTGTAAGGACCAGCACAGCTGTAAACGGTTTCACCTGCACTCAGTGTGGAAAGAGTTTCAGCCACAAATGCAGTCTCAGCATTCACATGAGGAGCCACACTGGAGAGAAACCTTACAAGTGTTCACACTGCGACGAGAGATTCAGTAAGTTAGGAGACCTGACAACGCACGAGAAGATTCACCCAAAAGACAAACTGTTTCTCTGCATTGCTTGCGGGAAGCGTTTCAGGGATATATTTACTCTACAAACACACACGAAAAAATTTCACGGTAAGTTGATCATCTAAAGATCCAGCCCTTCCAGGTCATAATATTTAGGATAATTGTGAAGTTTATAACAGACAAATTTCATATAAACACATTTTTTTATTGGAGATTTTTTTTTTAACATTTGTGGCAAGGAAATATTAAGTTTAGTGTCGCCAGAGAAAAAAAAGGTAAACCCTTAGTGTTGAGCTCTAACAAGTCGTGTGAAATAAATTTATGCAAATATATTTTCCCAACAACACAATTGTAGCTAATGAAAATGTCGAGGGGCTAGTTAAGTTGGAAAACTACTAGCCACAGTGGCTGGTGATTGAGGCCCCTGTAGTGGCTATTTTTCTCTACTTTTATTTTATTTTTTTTATTTTTTTTTCTACTTTTTTATTTTTACCCGGGATGTCTTTTACAAGTTTTATTCTTTATAAAGAAGATCACAATCATACAGCAACAACAGTTTCTGCAGAGTGAGATACTAAAGCAAAGTGTGTTCACCTTTTTATCTAGTTTGTACTGCTTACGAGGTGAACTCCCAATAAGGCCTCATTTACAATTACGCCAGGCGTCTTCTGCTGTTCGTGCGATATGCTCATAACAACCACACATCCTTCTTAAGCAACCGTACCTCAGGTAATGTATAGACCATAAATTCTAAATTCCAGTGATGCGTACCCAGAGAAAAGAAATGTGTTCACCCCTACATAGTCAGATAAGGAAAATCTCTTAGGATAATTAAAAAGCATTCACCTAAAGAAACATAGTTATGTATAAAAAATGTACACACAGGTTTTATGATGAACATATGGAGAACACAGATACACACATATATAAAAATGAGTCTTAGACAAGTTTCTAACATATAAAGCTCATCTAAAAATGAATTTCCATTACGCCCCGTTTACACTAGTGCGTTTTTGTTTTAAAACAGCGTTCAAAAACGATCCGCGTCCACACTAGCGTTTCTGAACATATCTCCGTCCACACTACGCCTCCAAAAAGGTATATCACGTGAGCATTCGCGCACTCTGGGCATGCGCGTTCTAGTATAAACAGAAAGCATGCGTCTCGCTCGGCATTTGGTCAACAAACGCCGGTTGAACAATGAACGCGATGGCAAAGAAAGCAAGAGAGGTATTATTGTGGACAGACGACAAGGTCGAGTTGTTACTAAATGTATCTAAATGGCACCTAAAACAGACAATAGTGCAAACAACGCTCCAATTTCTGTGTCCATGTTGTTGTTTTCAGTACTGTCTTCCGGTAGCGTTAAAGTCATGTGTTATAGTCATGTGATAGGGGCTTGACGAATGAGAGAAGGATACGCAATGACACAAAAGCCCCAATCAGGAAGTGAATCTCAGCAGCCCCGCCTCCATTTTCAAATGTCTCAGTTTTCCCCCATCCACACTGAGACGGAGCAGCAGCGCTTCAGAATGAAAACAGCCTCTCCAGTGTTTCCAAAACGCTCCGTTTTCGAGCCTTGAAAACTCCGGCGTAGTGTGGACAGATGCAAACTGTTGCAAAACTTATGCTTATTAGTGTAAACGGGCCTAAAAAAAGATAATGTCAAGCCCTGCTAATGATTGATCGTTTGAAAGTGAAAGCATCCCTCCTTGACATGTTTCTCTTAAAATGTTCCTTTGTTTTGTTTACTTGATTTTCAGAGCTGAATGAAGACATGAAGACCTACTTAAGCGTTCATTCAAAGATGAAGCCGTTTTCGTGCTCTTTGTGTGGGAAGAGTTTCAATCGTCCACACAGTCTAAGGCTACATCAGAGGATTCACACTGGAGAGAAACCTTACAAGTGTTCGTACTGCGACAAAACATTCAGTCAGTCAGAATATCTGAGAAGACATCACATGGTTCACATTGGAAAGAAGCCGTACAAGTGTTCACACTGCGAAAAAGCATTCACTCATGCTGGAAATGTGAAAATGCATGAGAAGATTCACACTGTAGTGAAGCCATTCACATGCACTCAGTGCGGGAAGAGTTTCACACGATCATCAGACCTTAGTCGACACATGATGATCCACACTGGAGAAAGACAACACAAATCTTATTAATGCAGCAAACGAGAATCAACTTTAGAAAGACATGAGAAGATCCACACTGGTGTAAAAGAGCATGCGTGAAGAGTTTTATTAGAGCTGGAGAATTTAAACGACACCAGAGGATTCACACCGGAGAGAAACCTCGTATGTACTGAGGCGCTGTTTACACTAATGCGTTTTAGTTTGAAAACGCATAAGCAGGGCCAGACGGTATCTGCGGACGTTTTTTGATATTTCTGCGAAGAATTTTGGTAAAAATCTGCGGATTTCTGCGGAATTATTTTGGGAGTATCCAGCGGAGTATCATAACTAAGACCTTAATATATTAAATAAAAAGTAATAAATTACTGAATAAAAACTGATTAAATTCAGATTTACACATTTACTCAAGTAAATAAACAGAATTATTGATAGGCTAAAAATCTGCAGAATTCTGCGAAATTCGGCGGAAAATCTGTGGAATTCTGAGCGCGCAGATTCCGTATGGGCCTACGCATAAGTTTTGCTACAGTTACGCCATCTGTCCACCCTACGCCGGAGTTTTCGAGCGCCGAAAACGGAGCGTTTTGAAAATGCTGGAGAGGCCATTCTCATTCTGAAACGCTGCTGCTCCGTCTGGAGGCGGGGCTACTGAGATTCGCTACCTGATTGGGGCTTTTGTGTCATTGCGTATCCTTCCCTTATTCGTCAAGCCCCTATCACATGACTATGTGACTGACACATGACTATCACATGACAGCAGACCAGCCTTCACTGTAAACAACAACACGGACACAGAAATGGGAGCGTTGTTTGCACTATAGTCTGTTTTAGGTGCCATTGTGCAGTTATTCATTTGTTACGTTTAGTAACAACTCGACCTCGTCGTCTGTCCACAATAATACCTCTCTTGCTTTCTTTGCCATCGCGTTCATTGTTCAACCGGCGTTTGTTGACCAAATGCAGAGCGAGACACATGCTTCCTGTTTATACTAGAACGCGCATGCCCAGAGTGCGCGAATGATTTATGGGATATACGTTTTTGGAGGCATGGTGTGGACGAGATATGTTCAGAAACGCTAGGTGAAACGCTAGTGTGGACGCGGATCGTTTTTGATCTAAAACGCAGTAGTGGAGCTGGAGAATTTAACGACACCAGAGGATTCACACCAGAGAGAAACCTCATAGGTACTGTATCTTAATCAACACATGAAGATTCACACTGGAGTCACAATTCGTTCAGCAACTCCATGCACTGACCACTGTTTGATGTTGACAGTTACTCAGCGTTGCCTCCTGTTGTTACAAATATTAGCAAAACTGCTCATGCATCAAGTGTAAAAGCCTCTACACCTCTGGCTGTGTGTGCAGTCAGCTGTGGAGCCATGGTAAAGTATAAATCACACTTAAAGAAAGGTACAAAGTAAAATTCGTACAATAATGAGGACTCAAAAGAGGATGTTTGGTCACCCTGTTTGAATGTTTTGGTATTATAGGCCTTTATCATTTTGTTTGTTGATGAAATAAAAAAAATGTCTCATGCGGATTCATCACCGTAATTGTTATAAAGTTTTTTTTACACATGTACAATTTGTACCTCTTTTAGTGTATGTATAAAAGGTTGTTTATTGATGGTAACTACTTGTTTTATTTACTTAGCAGGTATGAAATACGTTTGCTTTTTAATTGTGTGTAATTAGTTCAATTAAGTGTAACTTTTTAAGAGCCTAATAAACAGTATTTTACCTCACACATGATTAATAAGACGGCCTTTTCTTTGCATTAGCGATTGTTTTTGCTTGTCAGCAGTATTTTAATTTGGCGCGTTTTTCCTCCGCCCTCGCCGTGATGACGTCAGCGCTGACGCGTTCATTCAGCGTCGAGTCTTCAGAGCTGAGGTGAGTCGTTGACGCTTTTTCTCGTGTTTACACAACAATAAAACACACTTTACAGTTTATTAAAGCGACAATCTGCGACTAGTTTCTGCATTGAGTTCACCTCTATCTGTGTGTCTGCTGACCAAAACAATACAGCAGGCAGAGAGGAAACCATGAGCTCAGTGTTTGGGTTTTAGTTTGTTTACATTAATGTTCGAGTATTTCCATGTTTGTTATATCGGAAAGTATGATCTGTGAAGGCAAATAATGGGAATTTACTGCAGCAAATGTATAAACTTTGATGCAGAAAATGCTACCTTAATCATTTACGATGAACTTTTTTTGTGATTTATTTTTGTAACCTATGTTTCACATTTTAATGGATTAATTGGTATAAATACTTGATATTTATACAAGATATTGCTATATATATATATATATATATATATATATATATATATATATATATATATGGTTCAATGCTAAGGATTTTTTTCTGCTGGCCCGATTAGGCCAGCAGTTCAGATTTTTACTTGTCCTGCAAATATTTTAACCGGCCCCACCAAAAAAAAAAAAGGTTTTTATCATTTCTTAGCGACATGTTTTAAATATTGTGTCAAAATGTGTTTAAATCTAAAATTTAAATATGTTTTAAAATGTTAATGAATGTTTAATCGCCTCACTGTACCCACGTAAAAAGTCTGCTTCCAAGACATTCTTTTAGCCTCATAATTTGATGTTGCCGTCACTTCGCTGTACTGGCTTTTACCAGGTTACAAAAAACGACATGCTCACAACATGAAATTAGATAAAAGGAACCAAAAAGCAATATGGTGTTTATGACATCATAGAGAGGGTAGCATTTAAAAGCTTAAAAGCACAAACTGTTTCTTGTTTCTGTATTCATACGCAGTTGACCAATATTGCAGACAAATTGATCTTTTGTGACAGATCGGGCCAGTAACAATCCTGTCTACTCTCCTGAGCGCCTCGCACGCTGTTCCCGGGCGTCTGTTTAATGAGTGTTTATAGTCTGAGACTCATCAATATCATCAGAGTTGCTGAAATCCTCTTTATGTCAGCTGTTTTTATTGCGCCATACTAATACTTTTATTTAAATGTTACAGGAGGAAATTACATGTCGTATTGTATCACTTAAAAACATAACATAGTAAAATAACTCACTAAATTAATATAAATAAATCCGATTTCTCTGTTTTTCTTCTGAAGCTCGATCAGTGAAAGACAAAGACAGAGTTTATTGAAGGACAGTGAGAAGATGAGTGATCCAGAACCCTGCAGAATTAAACAGGAAGACACTGAAGAACTAATAGGTTTGTGTTTATTCATTACTCTTCAATAATCAGGCTGAACAACAGTCAGGTTATTAAGCACTTCTTCAGTTTTATTTTTTACTATTGCCTGTAATTTTATATGGTGTTTTGGTGTTCAGAATATGGCTCTATGATTGTTTGTTTTTTACTTAATTTTCAGATGTGATAGTGAAGGAGGAGAGTGAAGATGAGGAGAAACATCATGTCAGCAGCGGAGAAGAAACTCACACAAACACCGAGCACAGTTTATTATTGAGCAGCGCAGCTGTGAACGATTTCTCCTGCACTCAGTGTGGAAAGAGTTTTGGGTGCAAATACACTCGCAGCATTCACATGAGGAGCCACACTGGAGAGAAACCGTACAGGTGTTCACACTGCGACGAGAGATTCAGTGAGTTAGAAGACCTGAAATCACACGAGCACATTCACTCCAAGGAGAAACTGTTCCACTGCGTTGCTTGCGGGAAGAGTTTCAGGGATATATTTACTCTACAAACACACACGCAAAAATTTCACGGTAAGTTGATCATCTAAAGATCCAGCCCTTCCCAGTTTTATTATTTAGGATAATTGTGAAGTTTATAACAAGGTTTGATGTTTTCATTTGTGTTTGTATGAGATCCATAAAGTCTAAAAGGCTAAAGCTTCAATCCCAAAGAGATGTTCTTGCTGTTGATATTGAAATGCTTTCACTTGTTACTGTTTCGTCTCTGCTTGAGCTGAGACGGTGTGTTTTTTCACACAGTAGATGTTGTAACGTCAAGAGACCGACTGTATAAAAGGAGCATAAACTGCATGGGTATAACCAGTTAAACTGTGACATAATCGACTTTCGCTTTCAGATTTAAAGGGCTAGCATTGCACCAGACCCCCGTAAGTGGTGTCGTTTGAAAGTGTAGAATCTATATTTTACGCTCATATGCATCACTTTGGTTTTTAATCTGCTGTACAAAGGTTATTTACACTTAAATACACAGTATCTTGCATACCCGAGCTAGGTATTTTACATTGGTCCATTTTTATATTTTTCATATGACACATGCACAAGTTATAGCTCAAATGAAAGCTCTTGCCGGTGCTCATACGGTTCTAGCATTCTTTTTACTGAATTATATTCACATATCAAACAGTTGCCGAATGAATCACGGTGTTTCCATGGCGCAGAAGTGAAAACAATACATTTATGATCAATAAGCAGCCCCAGATAGCACAGACAGCTGTCATCTCTTACCTTATGCTGTGCGCTTCAGGCCCATTTCTTCTCTGTTTTTGAGGTGATGTGCATAAGTAATCCTTTTATATGTCTGACGTGCTCCAAACACAGTGAATTATGTTTGATCAAACAAAAGAATAGTGAAATATGAACACAATGATCGCACCCTGTGGCTTGTACAGCACCTCTCATCAGTTGGAAGACAATAACTTTTGCATAGATTATGGTGGATACCTTTTTCTTTTTTCCTATGATTACAGACATGTGCAGGAACCACCAAAATTAATTACAGCACGCTCGACCACACACAACCTAAAAGGTACACCTTCAAATATGAGTTTATAAAAAATAAATACTAAAAGAGCCTCTTTTTTAAGGTGTTTATTATAACAAAGACAACATACACAGATAATTTAAACACTTTCAATAGTGTTTTATGAAAATTCAAAGGGTTTTCTTTAAAATGATACCAAATTTTTGCATTTAAACCTCTGCATGTGGATTTGGGAAGCTTTTAAATTTGGGTAGGCAAAATCCCAAAATAGCAGCAGAGTTTAACTGGTTAACCTTCTAGGGCTTCTTTCCACATACGTGGATGGCACATTTTAGCTCATATGTCCACAATTGTATTCACTGCTGAATTGGTGTTGCTATGGACATGTATGGGGGTACTTACACTGCCATCTAGTGGTCTCAGAAGTTTATAACACACTACGGTCAGAATACAAAATGGCGGCGAACACAAGAGGAGATTCAAGTGGTAGCGCCATACACAAACGTTGACCAGGTAAGAAGTTCTGTCATATTTCAAAGCTTATTCTGATTTAGATATTTATAAAAGCCTTGTATATTTGTCATGACATGCAGATTTGATAAAATAAGTGTAAAACTAGCATCTTTGGTCATGTTTAGGTCTCCAAACGTGTGTGTACTTAGTAGTGGGCTGTGACTAGCGTTAATGTGCCTGTTAATGCAAGACTCTTATCGGGCGATTAAAATAAATATTGGTGTTAATCTATTCTCAAAGTTGGGCTGGGAGCTGGGTCTATTCTATGCAAGCTATGGAGACTGTCACCTTGATATTTTAGCGCGGATGGATACCTGGGCGAATTGCACTGTGGTAGTCTTCGTACCTGTGTGTATTCCTACTGTGAAATGACCACGTCAAACGTGACGTGCTAACATGGATGCAGTTCAGTAAAGTGAATCTCATTAATGTTAGCTTCACATTTAACTATCAGGCACCTGTAGAGTTTACGAAATTCGAAAATGTTCCTTTTTAAAATGAATGGTGGTGAATGAAAGTCAAACCGGTGAGCCGTCTGACAAAAAAGTGCCCTTCTGAATCAAATCAGCAGGATGGCCTTCTGGAGCTTTCACTTAGTTCGAAGACACGACTGACTACGTTTACATGGACATCTGTAGTCTAGTTATTTGCCTTAATAGACAATAATATAATTAAGGTGTTTACGTGAAGTGCTTTCATGTAAGAGTTTCCTGTAATTTTGGGTGACTTTAACTGCAGTTCGACAGTTTCACTTTCACTCATGAATATTTCATTCATGCCCCGTGACAAACTGGGGTATTAGACGCAAATAAGGAGTAAGGACTGGTAAGAGTCTTACAGAATTTAACAAAGCATGCCAAATGGAGAGAAGAAAACTTTCGCATTTCGCAATGTGTGTGTGTGTGTGTGTGTGTGAGGTCCTTTACTGACAGCCCTGTGTGTGGATTTTGTCTGAAAATATGGTGAAAAGTCCTAGATGATGGTAATAGTTTGATTGCGGTGTTTACTTCAATAATGCCACTAATATGTGCATACTCCACATGTCTTAACTCCATTTCTGTTTAGTTCCGTTATGACTTTAGTCGGATTAAGGTAATCAAAAATAGGTGTTTGGCGCTTATGTAGGCCGACAGTTCAACATTCATGTTTAACTGAATAAACAGTAAGCAAAAGTACATCTTATTGAACATCATTTATTTTTATCACCAATTATCAGAGTAGAACAGTTTCGCAAGCAGTTTGTGATGCATTTTGAAAACAGGAGATGAGCCTCTGGTATAATGCGCCACCTGGCTTGAGAAACCCACTCTCAAAGACATATTATTGGGAAGCACACATATTCTGAATGCCTTCGGCAGAATTCAAATGAGCCATTTTATTCTAGATTAATCTAGAGCAGGGGTGTCCAAACTCTGTCCTGGAGGGTCAGTGTCCTGGATAGTTTAGCTCCAACTTCCTTTAACACACCTTCCAGGAAGTTTCTGGTATACCTAGAAAGAGCTTGATTAGCTCGATCAGGTGTGTTTAATTCAGCTTGGAATTAAAATATGCAGGACACCGGTCCTCCAGGACCGAGTTTGACATGCCTGATCTAGAGACTCATAGAGTGAGATTAATCTAGATTAAAAAATGTATCTATGCTCACCTATAGTGCTTATGGACTGATGCTGCTCGAAACAGCTAATATGCTAGTAAACAATCATTCATTCATTTTCTTGTCGGCTTAGTCCCTTTATTAATCCGGGGTGGCCACAGCGGAATGAACCGCCAACTTATCCAGCAAGTTTTTACACAGCGGATGCCCTTCCAGCCGCAACCCATCTCTGGGAAACATCCACACACACACTCTTACACTACGGACAATTTAGCCTACCCAGTTCACCTGTATCGCATGTGTTTGGACCGTGAGGGAAACCGGAGCACCCGGAGGAAACCCACGTGAAGGCAGGGAGAACATGCAAACTCCATACAGAAACGCCAACTGAGCCGAGGTTCGAACCAGCGACCTTCTTGCTGTGAGGCGACTACCTACTGCGCTACTGCCTTGCCCCGCTAGTAAACATGCACACGTAAAATGAGAAAAAGAGCTAGCTCTGATGCAGCTAAAAAGCTGTGCATGGTCCCAATAAAATAAATAACAACTAAATACATACTTCAATTAGTTGGGTTGAAGATGTTAATAAAAATGTAATTTGCTAGTAAAATGTGCACATGTAAATTAGCTAGCATATTATCCTATTGGAATAAATAATGCAAACCTACATACATAAATGATAAAATCAAATACAAATTAATTTCATGTTTTTATTTCCAGAGCGTTTTTCTTGGCAAAGAGCATTGGAGCTACTTGAGTTAATTGATGGAGACAACTCCGATCTGGACGTGCCTGACAACGATGATCCCGTCCTGGATGGAAATTACCAACCATCACTACAGGAGGAAAGCAACAGTGAAGACGGCAGTGATGATGAGGACCCCATTCCTGAGCCCACTGACCACAGCAGAGGACGTAAACATGCAGATGTGCATGATAATGGTTAGCCAAGAGGTATATTAGGGCTATGCCAAGGATTCGAAGCAAAATGCTTATTAACAAAACTTGTTGACAGGTTCATGGACAGGTCAAGAGACCGCTTCAGGTTCATCCCGCACTCTCAGACGTCGCCGTCAAAGTCAAGAGATTGAGGCTGATAGCTCAGAAGATGACTTGGAAGAGTCAACACCAAGACGAACAAAAAAAATGAAAAAGGGAGACTCTGAACAAGGTACTTGTTATTATTTTGGCCTTCGCACCTTATAAACTTCCACACAGATTCAAGTATTTTATGCACCAATACACCTCAATTGCTTACATGGGTAAAAATGTAACTTCCTATAATAAAGACTTATTTTTATTCTGATTCTGGTTGTGCAGGAAGTGGGCTACGCTGGAAGGCTGCTCCATTGACGCCAAACCTGGCAGAGTATCAGCATCAGGACGAAACTGATCTAGACCGACATGGCTGGACCCCACTAGACTATTTTGAACAGTACATGGATAGAGATTTGATGATGACGATTGCAGAATGCTCTAATGCTATGTCACTGTCTAAGAGTGGGGAGCCACTTAACGTGACGACAGATGAGATTTACCACTTTTTCGGTGCCTGTATTTTGATGTCTTGCATCCGATACCCAACCATTAGGATGTACTGGTCCAAAGCCTTGAAAATCACTGCCATCACTGACAAATTCACACGTGCCAGATTCTTCAAACTGAGGGGAGCAATAAAAGTGGTTATTGATCATGATGTGCCGGAAGACCTGAGAATGTCAGACAAGTTCTGGAAGGTGAGGCCTTTTCTGGATCGGATTCTGCAAGGTTGCTTGTCTCTGAATCGACCTGATTGTGCATGTATTGGTGAGCAGATGATTCCTTTCACAGGAGCCTGTCCGTACAGACAATATCTGCCAATGAAGCCAAACCCAATTGGCGTAAAGAACTTTGTTTGTGCTACAGCAGATGGCATTGTGCTTGACTTTGAGCTGTATCAAGGCACTGGTTCACTGATTGGGAAGGTGGAAGAACCAGAGGGCCTGGGTTTAGGATGCTTAGTCATTGAGCGTTTGTGCCAAACTCTGCATCGTGGCACAAAGGTGTATTGTGACCGGTTCTTCACCACTATCAAAGGTGCGCAACGAATGATGGAGAAAGAGCTTTACATGACTGGTACAATAATGAACAACCGACTCGCTGGAGCGAAGCATAAGTTACCCAGTGACAAAGCCATGATAAGCATGGGAAGAGGTACGTCATCAGAAGTTTCCACTGAAGATGGAAAGTTGTGTGTAGTGAAGTGGTACGACAACAAACCAGTATTGCTGATGTCTGTTATTCATGGTACACAGCCAGAAGACACCTGCCAGCGCTGGGACAAGAACTTGAAACAATATGTCACCGTCTCGCGACCAAGCATTGTCCGTGAGTACAACAACAACATGGCTGGAGTCGATTTGATGGATAGAATGATAGGTTACTATCGCATGAGCACCCGTACTAAGAAGTGGACAATGCGGATGGTAATGCACTTCACAGATCTGGCTTTAGCCAACAGCTGGCTACTCTACCAAAAAGACCATGCAATACGTGCTGGAACAAAAACAAGACCCATTCAGTTCCTTCAGTTCCGCATGGAAGTGGCTACGATCCTCTTGGCCCAACATCACGGCGCAGATGCAGACCTTTCGACACATTCAGAGGAAGAAGATTCAAACCAGGGAGTGAAACGCCATGTGACAGAGTTGCCCCATGTCTCAGTCCGCAGGAGGGCTAATGCCCACCTCCCAGAGATGATCGGCCTAAAAAATGCAATGCGCTGCAGACAACTAGGCTGCACTGGAAGAACCCGAGTGCGTTGTATGACCTGCAAAGTGTTCTTGTGCTTGCAAGTGGAGCGCAACTGTTACTCAGCCTTTCACACATAAGTGATGGCAGTGATTCCCAAGTTGTGTATATGTTCCTTGGTTCGTCCATGTTCTCCAACTCCATGAAGGTCAATCAATAAGGTGACCTCTGGGCCTCTGTAAGCAGGCCTGGTCCTTCAGTGCTCAGTTATCGCAGCCTTTGATGGCCCGTTTCCACTGAGTGGTACGGCACGTTACGCTTTTACGGCTGTTTCCACTGTCAAAGGGTACCAAAAAGGGAACCGTACCTTACCTCTTTTTGATCACCCTTTGCCAACTGGCAAAGATGCACAGCTGAACGATATTGGTTTACAGAGATACATCACACGCAGAAGCAGAAGAATGAAAAACACAGCCGAGACGTTACACCGTAATACTACATACATATAATAACAAGCCATTGTCGACCCGAGCTCAAACAAACCTTTTCGTCTTGATGAACAGCCACAAAGCAAAGAACAACAAAATCTGCTGTGTCCTGTTGTCGTTTTGCGAGCCGGTCTAAAGCACGAGCGGTTTCATGTTCTCCAGAGAGCTTGCCGTGCGTCTATATTTGAAATAACGAAGTTTTTAAACTCATATTAATAACGTGTGCATGATCATCGAAGCACTCTGATATCCGATCCTGTCAGAAGTGACTCTCTGTTGAGAGTGAAGTGCGAAAAAACAAAGGAGAAACCGGGAAAAAGCAGCAAATGATGCTTGCGGAACCTAAAACATGAACAAACTGCCATGTTTAACTATCATTATCACCATTTGGACTTTTGTGGACTATTATGAAAGGAATGACTCTTTAACAGAGGCTACATGTGAGAGGCTACAGATGAGAGGTTTGCACTGACTGTGCACTGACTGTGGGCTATATTTCGTGTTTGTTTTTGAACCTAAATAAGCACTAAATGTCTGCTGTGTGTAGTTTTTCTGCAGTTGATAACATATCGGTTACTGTAAGGGTCTGTATGTGTTCATATATGTTGCATTTATTTATTTTCTTGATATAACTGCAGACATTACAGTAGGCTATTTGCAGTCATTGATCTGCAGTTATAATCAAATCCTGTTCATAGAAAAGTTAGTAATGAACATTTATACAGAAGTATTTATGTGTATAAAGCATCTGTGTTGTGGGAAGTGCTGCTCATATGATATGTAAATGACCCTTACGGCTTTACTGTAGACATTTCCTGGAGTGAAAATGAGATCGGTGGAAATAAAGAGTTTTTCATTCTATTACACAAAGGTGACTATTGTGTTTTATGGTTATTCGGACCACAAGTCCACATATGTGGACATCATTTTTCTCTAAAAGTACATCATATCAAAAGATGATACTTAGGCTTCCAATGCGCTTTTTTTCTTGTGGCCTCCATTTTAAATAACCAAAGCGAGCCTGAGGTGGGAAGAAACCTGGAAGTATGTAAACATTGCAGTAACATGATGTGGACTACAAACCTCCAGCTGTTGCCAGGATTTCAAAATGCAGAAATGGTGTAAACATCACTTTAATGTCATTCAGTAAGTTTAATGTAAACAATTAATAGCAGATTAGGCATAAACAACATCACAATGTCTTTAAGAGTGTCCTCCTAGGCTTCAGTTCATGGCACCAGGTAAACACCGTGGGGATGCTTCCCTGATCAGCCTATGTAACCTGGTGAGTGATAAAACAATGCAGTCCTCTGTAGCACGCCCTCGTGTTGTCTGTAATAGTGTTGTCCTGGTACTGAACTTTTAAAAATGTCAATTTTTCGCTAACATTCAAGCACCGCTGAGCACGTTCTTAAAATAGTACTCACCAGTGCTCAACAGAAATGACTGTGATTGGCCGTGAAACTCATCAGTTCACGGCTCTTCACTGAGTGCAAAGACAGATACACGAACACTGGAGTGTTTTAAAGACTCAAAGATCAGTCGAGTCATCAAGCGGATCGCTCGTCTGTTTGTACTCTGTAAACAGCGTTGAGTGAACCTTCTCGGCCAATCACAGTAGTTTCTGTTGATCACCAGTGAACACAATGGCAAATCAGCACTGTTTACGAACGCCATCAACAGTGCCTTAAATGTTAGCAGGAAATGGATGTTTTTTTTTTTTACTATTTCAGTACCGAAATTCAGTATCGTGACAGTCTAATATAGTGAAAGAATCAGTTCATTCATTTGAGCTTGATAAATGGCATCTAAACCGTGTGTTTAGGGAAAATAACATTAGCTAACTAGTGCCATTTCCCTTAACTTAGCTGAAAATGAGCTGTGATATACTTTTTTGTTTTCACTATTCATTCAGAACAGACCATTGGGTCACTCGGAAGGCGGTAAATTGATAAAGGCGGTGAATCTCCTTTAGTGAAAAAGAAGTGCGATGAGTATGATATAATGTCAGTCGCCAGGATTTTGGAATTATTGCAGTTATGTTGCATAACAATTGTTTATAAAAATACTGTCATTTTGCTTTAGTTTTTATCTACACTTTTAAAATATTGCAAAATATTTGTGCGAGTTTGTAATGCTAACATGCGTATTGATTAATTGTTTTAAAGTGAAAGTGAAAGCATCCCTACTTGACATGTTTCTCTTAAAATGTTCCTTTGTTTTGTTTACTTGATTTTCAGAGCTGAATGAAGACGTGAAGACCTACCTAAGCGTTCATTCAAAGCTGAAGCCGTTTTCGTGCTCTTTGTGTGGAAAGAGTTTCAATCGCTCACACTGTTTAAGGCAACATCAGAGGACTCACACTGGAGAGAGACCCTACAAGTGTTCACACTGCGACAAAACATTCAGTCAGTCAGATTATCTGAGAAGACATCAGATGATTCACATGGAAGAGAAACCGTACAAGTGTTCACACTGCGAGAGAACATTCGGTAATTCAAGAAATCTGAAAACACATGAGAAGATTCACACTGGAGAGAAGGCATTCACATGCACTCAGTGTGGGACGAGTTTCCCAAAATTATCAAAGCTTAAACAACACGTGATAATCCACACCGGAGAGAAACCGCACAAATGTGATCAATGCGGCAAAACATTTTGGAGGCCTTCAGAACTGAAGATCCATCTTAGACTTCATACAAATGAGAGGCCGTATTCATGTTCAGAGTGTGGGAAGAGTTTTACATCGCAGTCAACTTTAGGAAGACATCAGAAGATCCACACTGGTGTGAGAGAGCATGCGTGCTCGGAGTGTGAGAAGACTTTTATTACAGCTGGAGACTTGAAAAAGCACCAGAGGATTCACACCAGAGAGAAACAATGCATATGAGTGTGGAAGGAGCTTCACAAAATGATCCAGTCTTAAACACATTAAGTGTAGCCTTACAAGTGATCACACTGCGACAAGGGATTTAGTCAATTTCAAAACCTGAATAAACATGAGAAGATTCACATTGGACACTTCAACACAGTTATAATAGCATTTTAAACGCATGGATTCTAGGCCTTCAGTGCTGAAGACGGCAACACCAA
This sequence comes from Danio rerio, assembly GCF_052040795.2. NCBI lineage: Eukaryota > Metazoa > Chordata > Actinopteri > Cypriniformes > Danionidae > Danio > Danio rerio. The sequence goes on from NC_141042.1 coordinate 1,870,947, forward strand.
GGCTCCAAAAATACATATTTATTAAATTAAAAAGGCTGACACAGAGCGTGTAACGTTTCGAGCCACCCGGCTCTTCATCAGACAATGTTCATCACAATCAGGTGCTCCATTTTATACACTTCCGAATCACATGATCTCCTCTCGCATATATGCCAACATATACATACATGCATATGTATACACACACAATCGTTCATATATACATATACATATTTACACATGAATGCATGTATACACATTCACATATAGTCTATAGCTTTGATATTTTAAATCAAATTACAAAAATATATATATATATATATATATATATATATATATATATATATATATATATATATATATAAACTATAATATTACATCACAAATTATAATAAAGAAAAATAAAGAAAGAAAGAAATATATATATATACCAGGATACACCAGACTCTACTAAAAAATATAGCCAAAAAACCTTTAAACCAAACCCCTACTTAAACATTCATTCATTCATTCATCATTCGTTTATTATCTTTTCGGCTTAGTCTCTTTAGTAGTCTGGGGCTACCACAGCGGAATAAACCGCCAACTCATCCCGCACACTTCCACGCAGCGGACGCCCCTCCAGCCACAACCCATCTCTGGGACATTAATTAAATAATAAAGACTTATTCAAAAATTATCACAGAAAAGGACGAATGTCAAACTCCTCATTTAAACCTTTTGGAGAAGTGAACTTTTAAGTAGGGGTTTGGTTTAAAGGTTTTTTTGGCAATATTTTGTTGTATAGTCTGGTGTATCCTGGTATATATATATTTTTTCTTTCTTTCTTTATTTTTCTTTATTATAATTTGTGATGTAATATTATAGTTTATTAATTTATATATATTTTTTTGTAATTTGATTTAAAATATCAAAGCTATAGACTATATGTGAATGTGTATACATGCATTCATGTGTATATATGTATATATATGAACGATTGTGTGTGTATATGTTGGCATATATGCGAGAGGAGATCATGTGATCCGGAAGTGTATAAAAAGGAGCACCTGATTGTGATGAACATTGTCTGATGAAGAGCCGGGTGGCTTGAAACGTTACACGCTCTGTGTCAGCCTTTTATTCTATTAATTTGTATTTTTGGAGCCTTGGTGTTGCCGCCTTTGATTTACATTTAATTTGCACTTTTTGCGGTTTTGGCTGAGCACCCAATTAAGATTCAATTCAATTCAGCTTTATTTGTATAGCGCTTTTACAATGTAGATTGTGTCAAAGCAGCTTCACATAAATGGTCATAGTAACTGGAACAGTGTGGTTCAGTTTTTAGTGTTTAAGTTCAGTTCAGTTTAGCTCAGTTCAGTGTGATTTAATCATTACTGAGAGATGTGCGTGCTTTTGTACAGTTTCTTCAGTGCTGAAGAACCATCTGTTGTAGCGGCTTACCAATGCCGCTATTGTTGGTAGAGTGAGCAAGTTTTTAACGCGTAAAAAGTCAGAGTCCGTAAGCAAATAGATGCAAATAAAAACATATTTATTGTCCAATCAACAGAATTACTCAATCGCTTTCCTTTATCT
>NC_141042.1:1877500-2020000 GCF_052040795.2 Danio rerio
CACACTGGAAGCATGACATTTTCATAAGTTTCTATTAACTTGCAGAATTTCTTGTTGTTTGATAGACGAATAGCTTTAAGTATGGAATCAATTTCAATTAAAATTGTCAACATATTTCAATTGGCTCCCGCCTCGTCCTGATGACGTCATCAATGACGCGTTCACTCAGCGTCGAGTCTTCAGAGCTGAGGTGAGTCGTTGACGCTTTTTCTCGTGTTTACACAACAATAAAACACACTTTACAGTTTATTAAAGCGACAATCTGCTACTAGTTTGTGCATTGAGTTCACCTCTATCTGTGTGTCTGCTGACCAAAACAATACTGCAGGCGGAGAGGAGCTCTGAGGACAATATGAGTGAATGTGTTTTGCTCTGTTTACATTAGTGTTTGAGTCTTTTCATGTTTGTTATGCCACAAAGTGTGATCTGTGAAGGGAATTAATAGGAATCCACTGCAAGCAGATGTGTGAGATTGTATGCTAAAATGTTAAATTAATAGTTTATGGCTAAATTTAGTATTTAAAGGTTTTTGTGATTTCTTAGTTTGTGTAATGCTAATAATCTAATTAATTAAGTGGTGTAAATACTTTTTATTAAAGCTAGATGTTGATACATATGCATTTTGCATTGTTTTTATTTTATAGTATTCATGCTGCTAATGCTGAATGGCTGTTTATTGAGTGCTTAGAGTCTGAGGCTCATCAATATTATCAGAGCTGCTGAAATCCTCTTAATGCCACGTCAATAGTTTAGTTACATTTTTACTAATAGTTTTTACTTAATAGTATCACTTACAAAATATAACTTCATAATGTTTTATTTCCTCAATCAGTGTAAATAAATCAGATTTCTCTGTTTATTCCTCTGAAGCTCCATCAGTGAAAGACAAAGACAGAGTTTATTGAAGGACAGTGAGAAGATGAGTGATCCAGAACCCTGCAGAATTAAACAGGAAGAGACTGAAGAAATAATAGGTTTGTGTTTATTCATTATTCTTCAATACTAAAATCTGTTGAGCTGGTAAAGACAACGACCAATAAGCTGTTTAAGAACCTGCTCAGTGTTGGAAAATGTTAGCTGGTGGGTTTAATGTAGTCAATGTTATGTTGAGTTAATTGTGCCTACTGCTGTAGGGATGGATACAATAGGAATACTGCATTGATTCTGAGATTTTACAACTGGGTTGAGATTCTCTTCAATTTTTCCTGAGCCCAGTTTTTGTCAGTAGAGGGTGCTGTTATGACCTAAACCGGTCACCACTAATAAGAAGAAGACGAGTGCAAATGCGGTAGAAAAATATATTTATTTACTATTATCAAAGGTCATGTTGCTAGCCCACTCAGGTCCAAGACCGAGACGAAAAGTAAGTGGCCAGATTCCGCATGCAGCCTCCTCATCCACGTCTGAAACGGACACACTATTTATAGCAGAGCAACTCAATCACAAACCGGTGTTCTCAATCCTGGCGCAATCAGCTGGACCTGGAACACGCACAGACAGACACCCACACCCCAGCCACAAACAACCACAAGGGGTCGTCACAGTGCTGTACTCCGTATTCCTCCAAATTCTTACACCACTTGAACATGGGCAATTCCAAGAACGCAGAGAACCGGCCAGCGGTCTTGTGGAGAGCGGTCTTGCCAGGTGTCCTCGGAAGAACGAACTCAGGAGACCGCGAGAACAGAGAATGTGTCCTCTGAGAAACGAGATGCTGCGTTCTTCCTGATGGTCACGTGACCTTCACGCGTTTTAAATGGTAAATTATTTTAATATAACAGCATTCATACAACAATGTATTGTTTTTCCCTTTTCAAAATATGTTCTCTGCATAAAACATTATAAATATGCGTTGCACAATATAAATAAAACCGATTTTAATACGAATTTCAGCAAACAAACATCCTTAATGTGTTTATTCCTTTATTAGGATGTTCATGTTAATGTTTACATTTACATTTAGTCATTTAGCAGACGCTTTTATCCAAAGCGACTTACAAATGAGGACAAGGAAGCAATTTACACAACCAAGAGCAACAATGAATAAGTGCTGTAGGCAAGTTTCAGGTCTGTAAAGTCTAAGAAGGGAAGTATTAGTAGTATTAGTATTTTTTTTTTGGGGTACAGTTAGCGTGATATTCAGAGAGGCAATTGCAGATTAGGAAGTGTAGTGGAGACTAAATAGTTGAGTTTTTAGTCGTTTCTTGAAAGTAGCAAGTGACTCTGCTGTTCTGATGCAGTTAGGGAGTTCATTCCACCAACTGGGCAGATTCGCGAAAGTGATTTCTTCCCTCTTTGGGATGAACCACGAGGCGACGTTCATTCACAGAATGCAAGTTTCTGGAGGGCACATACATCTGCAGAAGTGAGAGCAGATAAGAAGGAGCAAAGCCAGAAGTCACTTTTTAGGCAAACATCAGAGCTTTGAATTGGATGCGAGCAGCAACTGGCAGCCAGTGCAAACGGACTAGCAGCGGAGTGACATGTGCTCTTTTAGGTTCATTGAAGACCACTCGTGCTGCTGCGTTCTGGAGCAGCTGAAGAGGTTTGATAGAGTTAGCTGGAAGCCCGGCTAGTAGAGAGTTGCAGTAATCCAGTTTGGAGAGAACAAGAGCTTGAACAAGGAGTTGAACTGCATGTTCAGATAAGAAGGGTCGGATCTTTCTGATGTTATAGGGTGCGAATCTGCACAATCAAGCAGTTCTAGAAATTTTGTTTACTTTCACCATCTCATTTAGGGAAACTCCTGAGGTGAATAAGTGATATCTCTGAACTTTAATAATAAATCGAAATAAAATGCTGTGCTTCTCACCTCCAGTCACAATGACTTCTGGGACTTCCAGAGCGAGTTCGGTGCTCAAGTCTGCATCAGTGCGTCCTCGATATGAAGAACAAATACGGGAAGTTTCGCGCGTCCCCCATACTTGCGGTCTTGAGTATTGGAACAACCTTGGCAGCTGATGATGATGTTACATGAGAACACGAGGACGCCGGACCGCTGAAGAACACGTATTGAGAAACAGCCATGGAGTCGAATTTTCATGATTAAGAGCGCTTATGTGTTTGGCTGAGATGTGCACGCTGTCTCAGATATATAATCTCAGCTTTTGTACCACAGGTGTAATGTAAACATGACTTTTCCTAACTTTATTAATGACTCAAACCTAGCCTTGAGCATTGTCTGCTAAAACTAAGGCTCAGTTTACACTGCCACTTAAATGTGACCCAATTCCGATTTTTTTGCTCATGTGACACAGATCGGATCTGTTCTATGACCGTGTAAACACGAAAAATACGCATACATTCGGATATTCAGAGATTGGTTTCAGGCCTCCTTCATATGTGGAGATAAATCAGATATGTGACGATGCGACTATCATGTAAACAGGCAGTTCAGATTTATTGAGGCATTTCGTTTTGTACGTCATTAAACTTGTGACAATGTGGTGCTTCTCCGGCGGTTTAATGACGTAGAAGGTAGAGCGTGTGTGGAGACGCCGACGCGGTAAACAACAACAACAGAGGAAACACAGAGGAGGAAAGTGGTCAGTCACAACAATTTGCTCCCAACAGATCTGAGATTTCTCTCGTACCTCACAAATTCCTCTGAATGGTGGGGGACACCATATATAAACCAGGCGCAAGCGGTGATGATGGCCCTTTCCCACCTCCTCCGCCTCAAAATCATTTTAAAGTTGGGCGAACTTTGTATATTTCGCAGAGCTAAAAGCAAGACAATTTCTTCTATTGTGTCTAGTGTGGCACATATGCTAGAACCTGCCTTTACGCATGCGCAACTTCGTAAATTGTATAGCAAGTGTATACACATGAATCGGATATGGGTCACAATTAAAAGAACGTGTAAACTGACAGGCGTAAAAATCTGACAACAAATCGGAATTGGGCATCAAGACCTGACAGTGTAAACGGGGCCAAAATATCCCAGATCTACTAGCTTAGCGCTTTCTGTTAGCTAAAAATTAGCCTTTAAAAATGTAACTTACTTTTCAGAAGTGGTGGTGAAGGAGGAGAGTGAAGAACTGAGTGAAGATGAGGAGAAACATCATGTCAAAAGTGAAACTGAAACTCACTCAAACACAGAACACGGCTTTATAATAGACCAAGCAGCTGGAGAAGGTTGCACCTGCACTCAGTGTGGAAAGATTTTCAGCCGCAAATACGATCTCGAGCATCACATGAGGACGCACACTGCAGAGACACCTTACAGGTGTTCGCACTGCGACAAAATATTCAGCAAGTCTGGACAACTGAGAGCACACAAGAAGATCCACACCGGGGAGAAACCGTTTCACTGCGTCGCCTGTGGGAGGAGTTTCACATATTTGTCTTCTCTGCGTTTACACACAAAAAACTATCATGGTGAGTAAATATGAAGTTCCCCCTTCCAGATTGTATTATTTGGTTTAATTGAAGAGTAATTAATGCATATTTAAAGAGGTTGTATGAAATGAATGTGAGGTAAATCTATAAATGTATGCGAGGGTTACTAATTATAAGAGAAAACCCACTTTCATTCTCTTCAATCAGCATTGCCCAACCAGCCGCGGGTAACGCCCACTATAAGCAAACTACAGAGGATGGCGTCTGCTAATCGAACCGATTATGGGCTCTATATTACCGATCTTAGGTCTAAAGCGCAGGGCGCAAAAGCATTAAGGACCCACTTTTGCTATTTTAAGAATGGATAAATACGCTCTGCGCCCTGGCGCATGGTCTAACAGGGTTGTGCTTATTCTCTTAATGATTTCTGGGAGTGTTTTGAGCATAAGAAGTCTGATCTCCCATTCCCTTTAACACTAGAACACCATTGGGTCCATTTAACCCATCACTGTTATTCAAATGTACATAACAGACCTTCAATAAAACATTCAAGCCTCACAGTCATTGACTTTTACTGAAATCGCCTTATTTAATTTCAACATATTAAAAATTGTTCAGATAAAAATAGATTAAAAAGTGCCACATTTATAGCGCCAGCGTAGGTCAAATTTACCCACTATTTAAAAAAATGCTTGTATTTATGCACTGCTTATGTTTGAAAATACTCACCAATGACTTTTACTTTCAATTTCACTCACTGTTAGTGGTTATAATAAATGATTTAAGTCACAATGACTAAAAGGCGATTTGTAGCGCTATTAAAAACACAAAATGCAATGAATTGAAGAGAGTCTGGAGTTATAAGTTGTGCATCAGAGTATGATGGCTCAAATTTATATATTTTAACCAACTCGTAACCCACTCCTAAAATAATCTTGTTATCCAGAAATAATAATTTCTTGAGTCTAGACCATTTTTTTGTTAACAGTTTCTAAACAAAATTTGTGCTTTGTAAAATTTACCCAAACTGGCGATTTTAGGTATACAGCGACCTCCGGCAGTTTTAGTGTTAGAAGTTATTTGCATCGTGCCATGACACATTTGCTATTTACATGGCGGACATTGTAAGTGTAAATACTAAACGCTTCACTAGCGAGAAAAGAAGTAAACAGCATCTGCAGCGCGAGGATAAAGAACGAGCCTCCTCCATTCAGCCTCTTTACTTTACTACTTTACTACTTTACTTTGATGGAGTAAGGAAACGGTGGAAACTCACTCCACTGAACACATCCATTAGCCCACATATTTAATTTCCTTTGTTAGGCGCATAGATTTGTGTCAAAACTATTTCTAAATTAAATTCTAATCTCCAGCAAAGGAATAAATGAACAATAATAATAAAGTGTGGTCAGAAAATAAAGTTATATCCAAACACACGTCCTGTTCTTATGCCCATATGGTGATGCAGACGCCTCCAAAACCCCACAGCTGGACACATCTACACTTGTGCTTATTAAAACAAATATAAATCTGCATATAATCAATAATACTGCTAATAATAATAACATTATACAGATGCAGATTGTCATGAATAAACTGACCCCCCCCCTTGCTTTTTTAAACAACATGGCACAAAACATGAAAATGATTGTTTATTAATTAATGTTTATTAATGTCCTTTAATTTCTCTAATGTCCAGCTTTTCTGGCTTCCAGTAAAATTTCGTATTGATTTTCAAATATTACTTCTAACTTTCAAGGCACTTCATAATCTTGCTCCTAATATCTCACTGAACTTCTCCATATTTACTCCCTTCCTCGCACTCTTAGATCAGCCAACTCCTCCCTGGTACCACCTTGCATTCAAATAAGCACAATGGGAGACGGATCTTTTAGCTCTTTGGCTCCTCGGCTATGGAACTTGCATCCCCTGGATCTAAAGAGCAGTGATAGTCTTGACACATTTAAATCTGAATTTGAATTTGAATTTATTTTATTTAACAGGGACAATGCTCATTAATCAACAGTAAAACTATAAATAAGCCAGAGTTAGCCACAAGGGCTAATGTTCATCTGTTGCCCCCTGCCAGATTTTAAAAGGCAACTTAAAATAAAATAAATAAATAAATAAAATTTAACAATCTCATCTAAAGACCAAACTTTTTAAACAATCAACAATTTTTTTTCATGTTTTTTATCGTGTTATTTTATATTTGCGATGTGTGTTCATACCTGTTTGGTCAATGCTTGTTTAGTAATGTTTAATTATTTGTTTTAATTTGTTTTAGCATGACTGTTGATGCTTATTCTGAGGCGACCTTGGGTGTCTAGAAAGGCACCATTTACAAATAAAATGAATTATTATAATTATTAAAGTTGCGCTGTTTGGAAAATAGCAACAAATCGCGCCAAACACGTCTTTTTGTTTTAGCAATGCTTACAAAATGATGATTTGCACGTCTGAAAACACACCTATTGTATAATCGTTTGCATCCTTCGCAGTTCTGCCTTAAAGTCTATCTTTTTGTCTTTTACCTAATTTTCAGACCTGAGTGAAGACATGAAGATCTACTTTAACGTTCATTCAAAGACCAAGCCTTTTCTATGCTCTTTGTGCGGAAAGAGTTTCAATCGTCCACACTGTTTGAGAAAACATCAGATGACGCACACTGGAGAGAAACCGTACAAGTGTTCACACTGCGGCAAGGCTTTCAGCCAGTCAGGAAACCTGAAAACACATGAGAGGAATCACACTGGAGAGAAACCGTTCACATGTACTCCGTGTGGGAAGAGTTTCACACACTCCTCAGATTTCAATCGACACATGAGGATCCACACTGGAGAGAAACCGCACGAATGTGATCAGTGCGATAAAGCATTCCTGAGGGCTTCAGATCTGAGGATCCATCGTAGAGTTCATACAAAGGAGAAGCCGTATTCATGCTCTGAGTGTGGAAAGAGATTTACATGGCAGTCGAGTGTAAGGAAACATGAGAAGATCCACGCTGGAGTGAGGGAGTTCGAGTGCTCCGAGTGTGAGAAGAGTTTTATCACGGCTGGAGAACTGAAACGGCACCAGAGGATTCACACCGGAGAGAAACCGTACACATGTGCAGAGTGTGGGAAGAAGTTCACCAAATTATCATACCTTTTTAACCACATGAATATCCACTCTGGAGAGAAACCTCACAAGTGTTCACACTGCGACAAGGCCTTCGTTCAGTTACAAAGCCTGAAAGCACATGGGAGGATTCACGCTGAAGAGAAAACACAAATGTGATCAATGCGGCGAAACATTTTTGAGTGCGGTACCTCGGTATAGTCATATAATAAAAGATCAGTATGTGCAAGTGTCAATACCTTGAGCCTGAGATACCATTGTTTCCTTATTCTCATGTAAATTCTGTGAGTTTAAAAACAGGCCAATCGGAACACAATGCGGACTGTTACGTTGCGCTCATAGGGATATTCATTAGCATGTACTTTAGTTCACGTTCTATGTCCGCCCGACCTAACGATCAACCGCATCATATATGTTGCATGTGGGATCATTAATATTCAATTCAATTCACCTTTATTAGTATAGCGCTTTTACAATGTAGATTGTGTCAAAGCAGCTTCTCATAGAAGATTATAATGAACTGAAACCGTGTCAGTTCAGTTTAATGCTGCGTTCACACCAGACGCGCCACGCGCGAGTGATTTACATGTTAAGTCAATGCAAATGCGCGAATAGACATCCTGCGGTGCGATACGCGCGAATGACGCAAATTGCGCGAATGGCACGGGGCGAATTGAGCGTTTTGCGCATTTGACGCGCTTAACGAGCATTTCGGGCGGATATCTCGTTTTCGAAAATCTGAACTTCAGCGTACATTCGCGCCGCGTTAACCAATCAGAAGCTTGCTCTTGTGGGGGCGTGATTGTGACGTAGAACCTGTTGTCGGTGTTCCGAGGGAAATCCTCCAGCCTTCACCGACAACAGTTCATCAAACTGGGCTTGGCTCAGTCAGAAGCACCGCTGAAAGCCTCCGTCATCCAGGCTCAGTTTCTGGAGGAGTTTATGAGCTCACAGAGCTGGATGCACCTCTGAAAGAATGTAGTGGACTCAGACACGACCCTAAACGTATCGACGCTGTTTTTCAGTCTCCATAAAGCACATAAACACTGTTATTTTCTTCATAAAATCCATGTTAGCCATTTAGCTATGAAGCTAGAGTCTTCGGGTAGACAGAAGCCCTGCCCATCACGCGAATCCGCGTCTGTTCTGATGTGAATTTGACACGCGAATGAAGCGGGGTTTGACGCACGTATGAAGCGGGGTTTGACGCACGTATGAAGCGAGTAAACTCAAATGTTCACGTGACTATTTACACGCGAATAGCTCGATTTATCCGCGCGTTCTGCGTCTGGTGTGAACACAGCATTAGAGGTTCAGTTCAGTTTAGTTTGGTGTGGTTTAACAATCACTACTGAGAGTCCAAACACTGAAGAGCAAATCCTTCCATGCGCAGCTCTACAGATCCCGAACCATGCAAGCCAGTGGCGACAGCGGAGAGGAAAAAACTTCACCAATCGGCGAAAGTGAAGAATAAAAACCTCAAGAGAAACCAGGCTCAGTTGGTCACGACCATTTCATCTCTGGCCAAACGTCTTGTGCTGCAGTCTAGGCACCAGAGCCTGGAAGCTGGACCTCAGCGAGACTCGTCTGTCCCTGGAGCGTCACAGGAATCAAGACCAAGACCACCACAGCAGCTGCTCAGGATTCAGCCTGGTCCAGGATATGTAAACCTTGGGATCATCTCGTTGCTGGTCTTGGATCGAATCAGTGGCGCTGCATAATCTAAGGGCCTCAGGATGAGTATCCCCGGGCTGCACTTACTATCTTTCTGGAACTTTTATTTTGAAAATGGTAGACACAGCAAAAATGCCAACCGCACTATATTGTTTTCTATGCGTTGTACTGCATCTGTTCAAGTGCGTCAGATTGCAAAATGCAGGATATATAGATTACACATATATTCAGCTCCGCTCCAAAGAGGGTTTAATGTTTGTTTAATTGTATGGTTTCCTAATTTGTGTTTATTGTGGAGTTTGATGCATATTTTTCAGCAAACACACAGACTGTTGAGTGTAAATGCACGTTTAAGTATTGTATCAATCGTTCTGATCTTACTGTCATTTTTCTGAAGAGACATAACAGATATGCACTCTATTAAACGTCTTCTGTTTATGCAGAGAGGGGGGCGCAGTAGGTAGTGCAGTTGCGTCACAGCAAGAAGGTCGCTGGTTTGAGCCTCGGCTGGGTCACTTGGCGTTTCTGTGTGGAGTTTGCATGTTCTCACTGTGTTCGTGTGGGTTTCCTCCGGGTGCTCCAGTTACCTCCACAGTCCAAAGACATGCGGTACAGGTGAATTGGGTAGGCTTAATTGTACATAGTGAGTGTGTATGGATGTACCCCAGAGATGGGTTGCAGCTGGAAGGGCATCCTCTGCGTAAAACATGTGCTGGATAAGTTGGCAATTCATTCCGCTGTGGCGACCCCGGATTAATAAAGGGACTAAGCTGAAAAGAAAATGGATGAATGTTTATGCAGAGGTTAATATTGATTCCTGGTTGTGTTTTCATTTACAATTTAACATTAAATTACAGCACGATACATCTCTGTCTGTCTCTTTTGACGCGTTTAATTGTAATTTAGCCCTTATTTTGTCCACAACTTGCAAAATAGGTTATTGAGATGGGTTTACACTAGGTAGTTCACTCACTTGTAGCTAAAATAAATCTCTCCACCACTTAAATGCAAACGAAGTGAGTCGTCATCTCCATTTGTTAAAATGTATTTAATAAATTAAGTATGATTACTAGGCGTCATGGTGGCGCAGTGAGTAGCACGATTGCCTCACAGCAAGAAGGTTGCTGGTTCGAGCCTTGGCAGGGTCAATTGGCATTTCTGTGTGGAGTTTGCATGTTCTCCCTGTGGGTTTCCTCTAGGTGCTCCGGTTTCCCCCACAAGTCCAAAGGCATGCGATACAGGTGAATTGGGTAAGCTAAAATTGTTCGTAGTGTATGTGTGTGAATGAGTGTATGGGTTGCAGCTGGAAGGGAATCCACTGTGTAAAATTATGCTGGATAAGTTGGCGGTTCATTCCGCTGTGGCGACCCTGGATTAATAAAGGGACAAAGCTGAAAAGAAAATTTGTTTATTTCAGCGCACAACATGCAGTATGCATCAAAGCGGAGCTCATTAATATTCACGACCATTCCAAATATGGTCAATATGGAGCTTTTGATGCGGGGTGTATTTTTATGTGGTAATAAATGAGCATGTAAAACATTTCTGTATATTGTTTTTTAAACTTGCCTAATGCACATGCGGAGATTAATTTAATTAGTTGAATTAATGCAGTTTATGGCACCTTTAAAGAGAAAGAAAATTATAAAGTAGTGCAAAAATATGCAGTCAATGATGACAAAAAAAAACAAAACAAAAGCTAAATCTCCTGACATTTTAGGATATTTACTTACCCTGACTGTGCACATTTTTTTAAGTGCCCAAAAGAAGACGTATGGTCACCTAATCTAAATTTTTTATTATTGTAGGCCTATATAACTTGGCTTTATGACTTAATAGTTATGCAAATTAAATACAAAGCTTGTTTGTTATATATAATGCTGAATTTTCTTATGTGGATTCATAACCTGTAATTGTTATCTTTTATTAATTATGTTTTTAACATGTACATATTGTAGCCTGCCAGTTCAGAAAAAAATAAGCTTTACTTTTGAGTAAAGTGATTAATTAACTTGTTTTTTAATTATGTATTAATCTGATTTATTAATTTATTAAATAGTTTTTATGTTATTTTAAAACTATATACGAACTACATGGTACATTTGTTGTTTTTAGTTAGTTATTTTATTAAATTTAATTTTTAACATTTTGGTTTAGTTCTAAAAATGTTGTTTGTTTATTGATGGTAGTGTAGTTTCATGTCTAAGTTATGAATTACGTTTTTTTAGTTGTTGTTGTTGTTGTTAAGTGCATTTTTAACAGCTTTAGTGCATAAAAACAATATTTCATCTCGCACACGATTGAGATAAAGATTTGTTTTGTCCACATTATCGATTGTTTTTGCTGTTCTGGCGCGTTTTTGGTCCCGCCTCGCCATGATGACGTCACAGCTGACGCGTTCATTCGGCGTCGAGTCTTCAGAGCTGAGGTGAGTCGTTGACGCTTTTTCTCGTGTTTACACAACAATAAAACACACTTTACAGTTTATTAAAGCGACAATCTGCGACTAGTTTCTGCATTGAGTTCACCTCTATCTGTGTGTCTGCTGACCAAAACAATACAGCAGGCGGAGAGCAGCTCTGCGAGGAAGTTATGAGCCCAGTTTTTTCTCTGTTTCTGTTCATAATGATCTGTTGTGGAACATATACGTTTGTTGCAGAAAAAAAAAACATTTAATTGATAGTTAAAGTTTTATTTTTTAAAGGGTTTTGTTATTTCTAAGGTTTGATGTTACTGTAAGTACCACATAGATGTGCTACTGCTAACATCTAGTCAAATATTTGGTAAATATACTTACTTGGTATATAAAATATGTTGATAGGGAGACTTTTTTCAAATTAATTACAATAGTATCCAGCAAAAACTGAATGAGCTAATCTGATGCTGATCAAATTGAGCAAATTACGTATCACATATTGCCACCTACAAGATATGACATAATATGATTTATTTCCTCAATTAGTGTAAATGAATCAGATTTCTCTGTTTATTCTCCTGAAGCTCCATCAGTGAAAGACAAAGACAGAGTTTATTGAAGGACAGTGAGAAGATGAGTGATCCAGAACCCTGCAGAATTAAACAGGAAGAGACTGAAGAACTAATAGGTTTGTGTTTATTCATTACTCTTCAACAATGAAGCATTCATTCAGTCATTTTCTTGTCGGCTTAGTCCCTTTATTAGTCCAGGGTCGCCACAGCGGAATGAACCGCTAACTTATCCAGCACATTTTTATGCAGCGGGTGCCCTTCCAGCCGCAACCCATCTCTGAGAAAGGCTGAGGAACAGTCAGGTTATTAATCTTGAAGCACTTCATCAGTTTTAGTTCTGTCTCATATCACCTTTCATTTATCTTAACAATTTGTTTTGTGTTTTAGAATATGGCATGCAGTTTCCCAGTATTGGGTTTCGGCTGTAAAGCATGTGCTGGAATAGTTGGCGGCTCATTTTGCTGTGGCACCTCTAATAAATCAGAGTCTAAGCTGAAGGAGAATGAATGAAAAGTGTTGGAGATGTCGGTAAGGATGCAATGATTAACCGGTTTCACTATTACCCGCAATTTAATTCGTCATGGTTAATTAATCGTAAAGGCGTATTTCTGCACAGAACAAAACTGCAGCAACTAAACAAAGTTATGCCAACTTTGTGCTTGTTTATACATCGAGACTAATAACCAGATACACTGGGTTAATTATGATGACTCAGGCTAATAACTAATGCAAGCTCATGCAAGTTCATTATTTCCAATGGAGGGATGCGTACGCAATGCGCTCGCGCTTTTCAGTCGCGCTAGTTAAGATGAGGGTGTTTGTGACCACAAGAACTGCAAACAGTTAAAGTTTGAGCAGGAAAGCAATGAAAAGTAGGTTTGCAAAACTCACTTAAAGTTACAAATAATGTTGCCGATGAGAGTGATCTAGGGCTGTAACGGTATGAATTTTTCACGGTATGATAATCGTCTAAAACAATACCACGGTTTGACGGTTTCGCGGTATACGGTATGTTACAAATGTTACAAAATAATAGAACAGTGAAGCAAATTAGACTTTTTCCAAATAATATATTTTTAGTTACTATAAACAACACCACTTACAATGAACAAATAAAAAATAAGAAAATAATAAATAATGTGTCAAAGTCCAAATAAAGTCCAAATAAACATGGTGCAAATCCTCAGTAAAAAAATAGATATAAATATTTACTATACTATAAATAGTTACATAACGAAACTAGATTCAATATGGAACATCCTTAGGTTTTATGTGCCAGCATGGATATGGTTGTCTATCGATATGGATTTGGATATGGTTGTCTGCAATGCAGACAAACAGCTGCATCTTCATTTGCGTCTTTTGAAAACAGCAAGAGCAGCAGTTCGTCTTTGCTGTGTCACTGTTTTGTCATGTTTCTGTGCTGCTGTGCATGCAAAAGTACTTAGTATAAGAATTATTTCATGCAAAACTTTTTTTTTGCGTTTTATTTAGCCGCGCATAAATGTATGCCTATCTCTCATTCCGTGTTGTTCAAAAAGCTCATTGTTGGTCCAAAAACAAAAGCGAAACCTATGCTTATTGGTTGTGATATAGCGAGTTTGAACCAATCTGGGCATGGAGGAGGGACAATGCATCAATGTATCATGTCTGATTTGTCCGGAGACACAGTGACGAGCGTTTCTTTGTCAAATCAGTGTTGTCAAATGTTGATGACGTAACCGCACTGATTCCGGAGCCTCTGAAAGTCCGCGAATGTTATGTGATACAGCACTGGAAAGCTGAGATTCTCTTCTTTATGCCAATCTTTGAATTGTATGAATCGGATCAGCGGATCAAAAGTTATTAAACATTTAAGAGCAATACTTATTTTTAGCCGCGGGCGGCTGTCTCGGTCTTTAAGGGTTAAAACCGTTGATATGCAATTGTTCATGGTATGATAATCGTGCACGTTCAAATCGTGGTAAACTGTCATACCGGTATATTGTTACAACCCTAGTGTTAACGTATGTGAACATGTATGATTATGTGTCCGTATGTAATGTATAATTAGCCAATTAAGGGTGTTTCTTTACATGTTGAATGTGCACTTTATCTTTTGGTTGTATGTATGTTGTTCGTTACGTGCAACATCACCTTTAAGGGGTTAATTGAAGTTTATGTATTTCTTTTCGTAGTTCTGACGGCAATATTGGGACATAAAGGAGTGCAAAGCTAGAATGTACACGACATACTACAGACTCATGTCCGAATAAATGTCAGTTAAAATCAAGAACGACTTGAGCCTTTGTTTCATCTCGAGGGGAGTAACACGTACAACCAAAATCTATAATCGTTGCATCCCTATGTCGGCATATATTACTGAAGTGTACTTCATAATTTCAATTCAATTCAGCTTTATTTGTATGGCGCTTTTACAATGTAGATTGTGTCAAAGCAGCTTCACATAAATGGTCATAGTAACTGGAACAGTGTAGTTCAGTTTTTAGTGTTTAAGTTCAGTTCAGTTTAGCTCAGTTCAGTGTGATTTAAAATCATTACTGAGAGTTCAAACACTGAAGAGCCAATTCATCGATGCGTAGCTCTACCAATCCTGAACCAGTGGCGACAGCGACGATTTAAGGTCTTTAAATGATGTAATGGCTGAAAGTAGTTTAAATTTTGGAAAGACTAGTAGATTATTTATCACGTTGGAATGATGCAGGGGTCACCAATCTCGGTCCTGCAGGGTTTAGCTCCAACTTGCCTCAACACACCTGCCTGTGTGTTTCAAGTATACCTAGTACGAGCTTGATTTGCTTGTTCAGGTGTGTTTGATTAAGGTTAGAGCTAAACTCTGCAGGACATCAGCCCTCCAGGAACAAGTTTGGTGACCCCTGGAATAAAAGGTCTACAAAATAACCTCAAAATCTGCAGTTTTCAATTTCAAACTTGCTCCTTTTTGTTTTTATTCAATCTTCAGAGCTGACTGAAGCCAGGAAGGACCACCTCGATGTCCACTCAAAGATGAAGGGTTTTGTATGCTCTCTGTGTGGGAAGAGTTACAGTCGTCAATACGTTTTAAAAATCCATCAGAGGATCCACACTGGAGAGAAACCTCACAAGTGTTTACACTGCGGCAAATCATTCAGTCAGCTTCAACCCCTGAAAGCACATGAGAGGATTCACACTGGAGATAAACCGTGCACGTGTAGTCAGTGCGGGAAGAGATTCAGACAATCATCCAACCTTTATCAACACATGCTGACTCACACTGGAGAGAAAACACACATATGTGACCAATGCGGGAAAGCTTTTATAAGGCCTTCAGCGCTGAGGATCCATCTTGGAGTTCATACAAAGGAGAAGCCGTACTCGTGCTCCGAGTGTGGGAAGAGCTATACAGTGCAGTCGCATCTGAAAGTACATCAGAAGATCCACACTGGCGTGAGAGAGTTTGTGTGCTCCGAGTGTGGGAAGAGTTTTATCCGATCGGGAGGATTGAAACAGCATCAGAGGAGTCACACTGGAGAGAAACCGTACAAGTGTTCACACTGCGACAAGAGATTCAGTCACTTACAAAAGCTGAAACTACACCAGAGTACTCACACTAAAGAGAAACCTTACAAGTGTTCACACTGCGGCAAGAGTTTCAGTCTTCTGCAAAAGCTGAAAGCACACCAGTGGACTCACACTGGAGAGAAGCCATACGCATGTACTCAGTGTGGGAAGAGCTTCACCAAATTATCATATGTTAACAAACACATGAAGATCCACGCTGGAGTCTAGCCCTACAAGTGATCACACTGCGGCATGGGAGCACAATTGTGATACCTAATATCTTCTTCAAACTAACTTTGGTGTCAAAAACGTTTGCGGCTCCATTCCCCCTAACCCTGAGATAAGTGCGTTTACACTGCTTGTAATTTCTCTATTGGCAAACACTAGGGGTCACCAGACTTGTTCCTGTAGGGCCGGTGTCCTGCAGAGTGTAGGTCCAACCCAAGTGTGCCGCAAGCCTGCGTTTGAGTGAAGGTCTCGGCCGTTAGATCGCCCCCTGGGGGCTGGCTGCAGTACAAGTCATAAAGCCCGCCTCCTCCGTGTTAATGAAGGAGACTTGAGCCCAAATAAAAAAATGTATTACACTTGCAATAAAATGTCCCGAAAGATGGTTCTGGTGGATTAAGGCACTGGTTATTGTGCTGAAATAGGTGCAGATCTTCATTTTTGTAAACAGTTTGTTTTTAGCAGTAATTTAATGCTGGGCGTGTCATCGTGATTGACAGCTGTGATTGACAGTTTCTCAAAGCAGCGCGTCTGAGCTTCGGCAGGAGACTGAAGTGTTATTATTCGATTTCTGTGTTATTTTACCATGATAAAATGAGTTCAGCAGTAAACTACAGTTTCTGACATACATGATCCTGGTGGAACACTGTTTATTCGCTAAGTTCAGGGCTTTTTTCGGGCTTTATTAGTTTGCTGATACACGCCTAACCACCCAGATAGCAAAACACAGTTCCGGCTAGATTCTCGCCTGCCGGAGACTTATCCCTTAGAGCTCAGACTGACTACCTCTGCTGGACCTACTCCGGATGCCTGGACTCACTGTCCGATTCCAGCCCGAGTCAATCGAGCCAGATGCGGCGGCCGAGCGAGCCGGCGCTGCCGCATGCGAGCTGGAATCAGCCCGCGACGCCGCGAGTAAGTTATGCGCTGCGTACCGGAGCTGGCGCCATCAGACAGTCCATCAGACAGTCCTTCTGCGCATGTCAAGGCTCCAATTTCAGCAGTCTTTTGCGACAGTTTGTGCCCGTCAAGCAGGCGTTTTGCCCTCAAGGCGTTCAATGGGAAAAAGGGCTGTCGCGTCGTCCATATTTTTTACAGTCATTGGTCCAACCGTAATCAAACACAGCTGATCAAGGTCTTAAGTTCTTTGCACACTGAAGTCTGAAATGTTTGTATGCGTTTTTTTTCGTAATCATATGCAAAAAATTCATCACATAAACAAACCATGCACACTGAGGCCCCGTTTACACTTATGCGCTTTTGTTTTAAAACGCTTAAGTTTTGCTAAGGTTACGCCATCTGTCCACACTACGCCGGAGTTTTCGAGCGCTGAAAACGGAGCGTTTTGGAAACGCTGGAGAGGCCGTTCTCATTCTGAAACGCTGCTGCTCTGTCTCAGTGTGGATGAGGGAAAACGGAGACATCTGAAAACGGAGGCGGGGCTGCCGACATTCGCCTATCTGATTGGGGCTTTTGTGTCATTGCGTATCCTTCCCTTATTCGTCAAGTCCCTATCACATGACTATAACACATGACTTTAACGCTATCGGAAGACAGTACTGTAAACAACAACATGGACACAGAAATGGGAGCGTTGTTTGCACTATTGTCTGTTTTAGGCGCTATTGTGCAGTTATTCGTTACGTTTAGTAACAACTCAACCTCGTCGTCTGTCCACAAAAATACCTCTCTTGCTTTCTTTGCCATCGCGTTTATTGTTCAATCGGCATTTGTTGACTAACAATAACCAAATGCCGAGCGAGATGCATGCTTCCTGTTTATATTAGAACGCGCATGCCCAGAATGCTTGAATGGTCATGTGATATATGTTTTTGGTGGCATAATGTGGACGGAGATATGTTCAGAAACGCTAGGTGACATGCTAGTATGGACCCGGATTGCTTTTGATCTAAAATGCCGTTTTAAAACTAAAACGCACTAGTGTAAACGCGGCCTGAGTCCGTTGCTTACTAATCAATCGATTAGATGAAAACGCAAAACATTTCAGAGTTAGTTTAAGCAGTGATATGTTCTCCTCTCTCTTCTCTGAAGTAGAACCAGAAAGAGGAATATAGGCTGCATGTTGTGTTCATCCAATAGAGAGAAAGGAGAGTTCAGCTCATTATAGAGCTGTGCTGGATAATACCATAGTTAATTTCAGGAAATCGGTAGGATTTTGATAGACTGCTTGTGATACTTCACATATTCACGTGCGTAAACAAAATTCCAATTAAGAGTTCATTTAAAGCTGGGTTTATCCGCCATCATCAAAGGAGACGGGATGGGAAGCGCAACATTTTTGTCTATTATTAAAAGTTTAGAGATAAACTTGTTTATCTCAGGAGTTTTCCTAAATGACCCTGCTGAAAAATCCAGCTTAAACCAGCCTAGGCTGCTTGGCTGGTCGACCAGGCTGGTTTTAGAGGGGTTTTGGCAACTTCCAGGCTGGTTTTCAGCCATTTCCAGCCTGGTCTTAGCTGGTCAGGCTGGGAGATGAACAGCTAAAACCAGCTTGACCAGGCTAGCCAAGCTGGTAGTCCAGCCAAAACCAGCTATATCCAGTTTAAACCAGGCTGGTCAAGCTGGTTTTAGCTGGATTTGGCTGGTCATTTTCTAGCCTGACCAGCTAAGACCAGGCTGGAAATGGCTGGAAACCAGCCTGGAAATAGCCAAAATCCCTCTAAAACCAGCCTGGTCAACCAGCTAAAACCAGCCTAGGCAGGTTTAAGCTGGATTTTTCAGCAGGGGAGACGGTGAAAGTAAAGATTACCTTGAAAATCTTTAAACAGGCATAAACACATTATGGGAGTTCATTTGCTGAAATTTAAATTAAAATCTGTTTTATGTTTGGTGAAACGTATGTTTGTAATGTTTTTGTGCGTGTTATATTAAAAAGAGGGAGAAGAAATCGATGTATGAATGATGTAATGTTTAAATAATGTTCCGTTAAAAACGCGTGAAGGTCATGTGACCATCATGAAAAACGCAGCATCTAAGTTCTCACAGAACGCGTTTTTTTGTCTCTTGCGGTCTTCCGAATTCGTTTTCCCGAGGTGACCTGGCAAGAGCAGTCTTTATAAGAACGCAAGTCCGTTATCTGCCTTCTTGAAAACGAGAATCAGCCACTGTTTTGGTTTGTCGGTGTATTTTTCTTTTGTTTGTCGCTTTAATCGACGACGTTCCTTTGCGCCCGCCCCGCTGTGATGACGCGTTCACTCAGCGTCGAGTCTTCAGAGCTGAGGTGAGTCATTCACGCCCATTCTCGTGTTTACACAACAATAAAACACACTTTACAGTTTATTAAAGCGACAATCTGCGACTAGTTTCTGCATTGAGTTCACCTCTATCTGTGTGTCTGCTGACCAAAACAATACAGCAGGCAGAGAGGAGCTCTGAGAGGACACTATGAGTGAATGTGTTTGAGTTTATCTGTGTTAGTGTGTAGTTTTTACAGGTTTGTGTTCGTTATGTTGTAAAGTATGATCTGTAAAGTGAGATAATAAGAATCTACGATGGCAATTACAGTAACTTTGATGCTCTTTATGTTTTAAAGGGTTTTGTGATTTCCCAGTTTGTGTACATAGCACATAGGCTACATGCTAACAGTCGAAATACTGAATTGATATGAATACTTCTTATTTAGACTAGATATTGATATAAATGTGGTTAAAATAGTACGATAATATGTTTGTCCTGCAAGCGATTAGTGTAAAATTAGCTGATCTTAAATGGATGTTTTTAATCTGAGGCTCATCGATATTATCAGAGCTGCTCCTCTTTATTTCACATCAAAGGTTCCTGTTTTTACTTCAATCATTATACTGATATTTTTTAGAGCTACATATTGACACTTTAAATTAGGCATGGGACGATAACTATTTTCAAGGTATACCCCAGTTGGAAAAGGTCAAGGTTTTAAAACCGATTCCAACCAATTCTGTTCCTAAGGCATGTAAGATTTTTTGTTTGTTTGTTTTGTTTTTTAAGACAACAGTATCTCCAGCAGAAAAGATATCTAAAGATGCCATATTAAATCATAAAAAAGTCTGTTTTTGATACAAACGAAGGCCGCACAAGTCAATAATTAGTTTAGCCTGACATAATTAATTTTCCAAAATATTTTAAATGTTTCTCAAAATAAAACATACTGTTCAAAAGGGGAAAAAGTTTTTGTGATTAGAACATTTAAAAAATAATTTTTTAAACATTTTAGAACAGAATTCACAATACCGTGATTTTTTTATCCAAGGTTTTATACCATCAGAATCATATACAGGCCCATGCCTACTTTAAATACATTTCATGATGTTAGCTGACTTAGATCACATATTGTGTCACCTACATGATGTAGTTATAAATGATTTATTATACCAATCAGTGTAAATTAATCAAATTTCTCTGTTTATTGCTCTGAACTCCATCAGTGAAAGACAAAGACAAAGAGTTTATTGAAGGACAGTGAGAAGATGAGTGATCCAGAACCCTGCAGAATTAAACAGGAAGAGACTGAAGAACTAATAGGTTTGTGTTTATTCATTACTCTTCAATAATGAGGCTGAACAACAGTGAGGTTATTAATCTTTAAGCACTTCATCAGTTTTAGTTCTGTCTCATATCACTTTTCATTTATCTTAACATTTTTTGTGTGTGTGTGTTTTAGAATATGGCATGCTGTTTTTTTAATGAAGTACAGTTAAAACTTTAAAACTGTCCAGTGTAAGTGGCTGTATCAGATATCTCCCTTTATACAATTAAAATCTAGCCCTAATGGTCACTAAAATCCAGCTCTTAAAATGTAACCAATTTACTTAATTTTCAGATGTGGTGGTAAAGGAGGAGAGCGAAGAACTGAGTGAAGATGAGGAGAAACATGTCAAGAGTGAAAATGAAACTCACACAAACACTGAACATAGGTGCACCTGCACTCAGTGTGGAAAGAGTTTTGGGCGAAAATACGGTCTCATAGTTCACATGAGGATCCACACTGAAAAGAAACCTTACAAGTGTTCACGCTGCGACAAGAGATTCAGTAAGTCGAAACATCTGAGAGCACACAAGAAGATTCACACTGGAGAGAAACCGCATCACTGCATTGATTGTGGGAAGAGTTTCAGGGATACATTTACTCTACAGAGACACGCAAAACAATTTCACGGTAAGTAGATCATCTAAATATCCAGCCCTTCCAGGTCGTAATAGTTAAGATTGTCAACTTTAATTCTCATGCATCAAATTTGAGCACCAAAATGTTCTATTATTATGCCTCGCTAAAAAGAGATGGGATGTCCAGTGTTTCCTCTAGGATTTTTTCCAGCTGTGGCGGCAGACTCTGTTGGCCATTTTACACAGATCTACCACTACATGTGGCGTTATTTCATTGACAAATGTCATGGGCGCAGTATTAAGTCGAGATCGCATTCATGTAATAGACTACGAGCATGTCAATCTCTGCTTGAGCGCAGATTTCGTCTGTTCGTGCACAAAACTTCTTGCGCATCCTCAAAAATATGCTGCTTAAGTGCAGATTTTCTTGTGCGCCCTCAAATAAGCGCGGCTGAAGTGTGATTTAGTGCGTTTATGTACCGAGTATGTCTCCAACATTTATTAGATTTGCTAGGAATATTTATGAATGTTTCTGATTGACTTGCGGAGTGGACCGCGGCATTAATGTGTCCTGAAGTAAAGTGAAGCGGCTATAAACTCCAGCAAGATAAAGTCATTATATGCAGAGCCACAGACCTTTATCTATAAATAAAGTATAATTGGTGAAGAAGGAGCTGAGCTCCCCCCGGAGGAGCTGGACGAATTGTCTGGGGATAGGGAAGTCTGGGGTTCTCTCCTAAGACTGCTGCCCCCGCGACCCGGCCCCGGAAAAGCGGCAGAAGATTAATGAATGAATGAGGATGAATGAATAAAGTATGATTATGGAAACTGTGTTCATCATAACTGAAAGCTACGACGTGTTTGCTGGTCTCACGCACCTGTCAGTCAGTCAGCACGTCACTTTAAAGGGTTAAACAGCACGCACAGCACTACTACGGTCACAGAAAAGTTTGCGCTGTTATTATTCACTTACCTTTTCATACGTTTTCGGTGCGATTTGTAACCTGCTATTTAAAACACGACAGAATATTTTAAATAAGAAGCTGTAATGTAGCCGTGACGGGATGAATTTTGGTGTGGCGCCCCACCACGGAAGAATGAATGTAGAGGAAACCATGGATGTCTGTATATGTATCTGAAGTGTATTTAATTTTCACGTTTTATCAACATATCGGAATAAAGGGCCTACAATATAACTGTGAAAATCTTGAGCTTTCAGTTTCAAGAGTTGTGGATTGTGGATCTCCTGTTTCGTTCTCGACTGATCACATGTCTGCTCTTTGTTTTTATTTATTGTTCAGAGATGACTGAATCCATGAAGGTCCACCTCAATGTTCGCACAAAGATGAAGGGTTTTTTATGCTCTCTGTGTGGGAAGAGTTACAGTTGTCGAAACAGTTTAAAAATCCATCAGATGATCCACACTGGTGAGAAACCTCACAAGTGTTTACACTGCGGCAAATCATTCAGTCAGCTACACACCCTGAAGGCACATGAGAGCATTCACACTGGAGAGAAACCGTACACATGTTCCCAGTGCGGGAAGAGATTCAGACAACCATCAAACCTTTATCAGCACAAGATGATCCACACTGGAGAGAAGCCGTATACATGTACTCAGTGCGGGAAGAGTTTCAGGCAATCATCAAACCTTCATCAACACATGATCGTCCACACTGCAGATAAAACACACGAATGTGATCAATGCGGGAAAACATTTTCAACGCTTTCAGTGCTGAGGATCCATCTTAGAGTTCATACAAAGGAGAAACCGTACTCATGCTCTGAGTGTGGGAAGAGTTTTACAGTGCAGTCGCAGTTCACAGCACATCAGAAGATGCACACTGGCGTGAGAGAGTTTGTGTGCTCTGAGTGTGGGAAGACTTTTATTACAGCAGGAGGATTGAAACAGCATCAGATGATCCACACTGGAGAGAAACCTTTCAAGTGTTCGCACTGCGACAAGAGTTTCGGTCGCTTGCAAAAACTGAACATACACCAGAGGATTCACACTGGAGATAAACCGTATACATGTACTCAGTGTGGGAAGAGTTTCAGTCACTCACCAAGCCTTCATCATCACCTGCTGATCCACACCGGAGAGAAACCTCACAAATGTGATCAATGCGGCAAAACATTTTCGAGGCTTCCAGGACTGAAGGACCATCTTCGACTTCATACAAACGAGAAGCCTTATTCCTGTTCTGAGTGTGGAAAGAGCTTTACATCGCGGTTGTATTTAAGGAGACATCAGAAGGTCCACACTGGTGTGAGTGAGTAATACGTGCTGGGAGTGTAAGAAGACTTATATTACAACTGGGAGCTTGAAACGACACCAGAGGATTCACACCAGAGAGAAACCTTACACAAGTACTGAACATGGGAAGAGCTTCACAAAATTTAACCCTTAGGCCGTACTTACACTAGGTACAGTTGCCTCAAACTGGGCCAAAGCACGCTTGTCCTCCCTCCCGTCTCCTCCGACGGCCCGCACTCACACCACAATCTGGCCTGGGCACGCTTGCGTCATCGATGCTGCGCTGTTCAGTGAGAAGCGCTCTCTCACTCAGCAGCACAGTGGAGATTTCTCTAGTTATATCGTGTCAGTCGTTTGATATGCAGTGACATGCAGTCAAATATTTCGCCAAACAGTCCTTAGGGATGCGGTGACTCGCAGTCATATTTAAACAATCATAAAGCCCTCGTGCTGCAGGAATGAGGAGGTCTTCTGAAGGTGCGCAGCTGTGGTTTATTGAGGGGTTTGCGTCTTTAATAAACTACGGCAGTTTGCGTTCACTGAACAGTAAGAATGATTAATAAATCCATATGAAACAGCCCCTTAAAGTCACGTCTCACTTCAGTTTCGGGCTTTTTGCACTCACACTACAAAGTACCGCGCCAAAGCCCAAGTGAACCGCGCTCAGGCCCACACCTCTTCCAACCAGGCCAGGGCCGGCCAAGTGAACCGTGCCTGAGCCCGAGCACTCACACTTCTCAAACGATCTGGAAAACAGGCCTGGGCACGGTTCGGATAGCATAGTTTGAGTAGGCCCTTAGATAAATGTGTTTACACTGCTCTGCTACTAGTTCCCGGAGGGCCGGTGTCCTGCAGAGTTTAGTTCCAACCATAATCACGCTTGAATACACTGATTAAGGTCTTAAACCTGTCCCCAGGTCTCTACACTGGCTCCCAGTTGTATTCAGAATACATTTTAAAGTATTATTACTGGTCTATAAATCACTAAATGGCCTAGGACATCACTACATTACAGATGATCACTCAGATCATTAGGATCTGGTAAACTAGAAATTACAGAAGTTGGGTCGAAGCAGGGTGAGTCCTCTTGGCCACTGCACGATCGAGCACTGAACAACTACCGACAGATCGCACATCAGGTTTTATCATCACATTTTTATCTGTTTTTATTTCTTATACATGTTTCTCTTGTTTATGTAAAGCACTTATCTGTGTTGAGTTATATTTGTTTATGAAATGTGCTTAAGAAATTAACTTGCCATTCTTGAAACTTTTGGCATACTTGTAACTTACAGGCTGATGTGTTGAGGCAAGTTAGAGCTAAACTCAGCAGGGACACCAGCCCTCCAGGACTGAGATTGGTGATCCCAGCTCTAGAGCAGGGATCAGCAAACTTGTTCCTGGAGGTCCAGAGTCCTGGAGATTTTAGCTCCAACTCTAATCAAACACACCTGAACAAGCTAATCAAGGTCTTACTAGGTGTACTTGAAACACCCAGGCAGGTGTGCTAAAGCAAGTTGGAGCTAAACCCTGCAGAGTCCTCAGCCATCCATGACCGAGATAGGTGACCCCTGCTCTAGAGAGTTCCTCTAAGGCCCTAACACCAGACTTGGTGTGGAAGCCGGTGCTTGGCCCATTATGTTGTCTTGCTTGGTCAACCTGCATTCTGGAAATTGGTGCCTGCAAAGCACGGTCAATGCGTCAGTCAGCCACTGTGAGTTCCCCCCTCCTCCTTAGGCAAACCTGTCTTCCATACCAGGTAAACATCATACCCCAGGGATGTCCAAACTTGGTTATGGAAGGCTGGTGTTTTGCATATTTTAAGTCCAACCCAAACTAAACGAACTGAACCAGCTAATCAAGCTCTTTTTAGGTATACTTGAAACATCCAGGCAGGTGTGTTGAAGGACGTTGTAGCTGAACTATGCAGGACACCAGCCCTCCAGGACCGAGTTTGGACACATCTGTCTTACTCATGTGCAGTACTCCTCCTGGATAGGGAGAGTCCAAATGTGTGTGTTTTCACAAGGGTTCCCCAATTTGGGTACTGAGGGGACTTCTTTTTTTTATGACTGGAACGCTTTCCCAATGTACGTTGTATCATAAAAATCTCTAGTTTTACGACTTGACTTAGGCATGCAAAAACAAATAAACTAATAAAACAACAACAATCAATTTGTTTAATAAAATTTTAACCAGCTTTAGGACAAAGAAACAGCATCTAAATTTCTAAAGCAGTTTCATTGTGGGATTCAGATCAGCTTATAAATGGAGTTCCTCACCAAACAACATTATCTGAAGCTTTTATTATTGTGGGCCTGTGTCATCTTCTTGATAAAATTCATGCAATTATGTGAAGTATCAAAATACAAAGCATGTTTTTTTTTAATTTATAATTTATATTCACAGTCTGTGTTTGGTAGTTTTAATAAATAAAAATATTAAAAGGAAATTTAGACGTTTAATAAAAGTTTGGCAATTGTAGATTTGTGTTTTATTTCAACAAAGTTATTTGCAAAATAAAAACAGTCAAAATGTCCGCCTCTGCAGTTCAAGAGTTAAACTGGTTCTTGGTTATTTTTAATCTATACACTTACTAAACTTAATACGTTTGTTGTTTTTGAATATTTTTTCTATTTTGGTAAATGTAGTTACCATAGGAATCAGCCATAAATTACGAATTACAAATCTGTCAGCCATAAATTACGTTTGCTTTTTAAATTTTTAAGTGCCATATATATAGTATTAAATCTTGCACGAGATTAAGGCGATTTTTGTCTCTACATTAGACATTATGTAATTTTTTTTGATTGTCGTGTTTATTTATTTCTTATTTATTTATATTTTTTATTAACAAGAACCAGCATGTACAGTTTTCTTATTCAATAAAATCACTTTACATATCTTATTAAGAATGAAATAAGTGAGAAAAAAAGGGAAATTGAAGAAAACAAAATGAGGAGAGGGTACATAATTATCAAATTAATTAACTTTCAAATTACATACAAATATATTGCGCACATTTTCTAATTTTAGTTATTAACAAGAGTTTTAATGCACTTTTACTACAGGAAATGCATATATACAAACCTTTTTATGTAAAATTGGTAAAGGAGCAGCATATACTAATTGTTTTAATTGCTTTTCTATTTTTAGACTTGGAAATCACTTTTATATACATTTGAATCTCTTTTTCTAGCACCATGAAGAAAGGTTTGCTTTTGGCAAACTTGGATTTATGTACACTGAAAAAAAATAAATCCGTAAAATTTGCGATAAAAAAATGGCAGCTGTGGTTGCCAGTACTTTACCGTTAAAAATACGGTTCAAACCGTAATAGTAATTTCTCGTTTTTACAGTAAACTACCGTATCTCATAATTTTATAGATGTTCTATGTCTGTATCTTGAATTAGCAACATCTACACATATATTGTTACATGGCATGTTAACAGCCATTTGCTAGTGGAGATGAGTAAGATTCATAATGAACCGACGCTCATCACAAACAACTTTTCCCACAAGCAGAAAAATATATAGGTGCATAGAAGGTGCTCAGTGTCATTCTCACAGCTACTAAACACCAGTACGGTGACACGCATAAAATAAAAGTCATTAAACAAGCATTGTTTATCAACATTAGATGAAACATAAATCTCTATTGTACATAGCTGATGGGGAAACAGCTAAAAAGATCCACAGTAATGTCAACAAAAAGCATATAAAGTGATGTGCCATGCAGGCGATTCTGGGAAAGTCAAGTTACGGTTATTCGCTGTATATATTAAGGAAACATACCGTTAAACAGGTTATGGATTTTCACTGTAGCATTTTTACAGTTTTTTACCATTGAAATCACGGTCATCTTTTACATGTGAAATTTACCTAATAATTAAATAAAGTTTAAAATAAAACAGGCATCTTTTAAAGAGCGATCCTTAACATAATAACCCAAAATCACATGTTTATAAGATAAGGAAAAGGATTTTAAAATATTATGAGCAATAAAAGCTTCAACATTTATCCAAAAGAGTTGAGTATATTGGCTAGACCAAAATAAATGTGAAATAGTTTCATTAAAGCTTTCACAAAAACAGCATTCTAACTCAGTATCAATGTTAAATATTTGTAGAAATAGATTTGTAGAATAAACTCTATGAAGTAATTTAAATTATATTTCTTTAGCCTTATTTGTAATTTAAAAAACTAAGGTAATATTACTATTAATATTAATATTATTATATTATTATTATTATTAATATATTATTAAAGATATTGTTCCAGTAAAAAAACAACACAAAGTATAGACATATTTTCATTTTAAGATTAAATATCTAATTTTGTGCCTATTAAGCTTAAATCCAGAGAAACAGATAAAACCAACTGAGGTTTCTTCAGGTTTAGGAGGACCAACAGAAAGTGCCGATGTACATGCACTGCCTTTGCACAGCATATGTGTGCCAGCAGGTATCGCCCCCCTTAGTATTGTAAATTCCTGTAATGTAACAGGAATTTTGTATCTTGCCAAGAATTCTGTAAATGTAAATAAAGTTCTGGCATTATCAAATAATTTATTAACTAATAATAGTTTATCAATTATTAATAGCCCGTTGTTAAACCAATTGTTTAAGAAAAGTGGCGTATTTCTATACTAGATATTGGCATTATTCCAAATAAGAAGGCTATTTGGGGAGAAGTTGTGTTTATAAATAAGCCTCCATTTTGTAAGCACTTGTTGGTGAAATTTAGAGTTTGATTGGGAGTTTTTCAATTTCAGAATTACACAATAAAAGAAATTCCAAACCACCCATATGAGAGAAAATAAAACGGAGGATAATATTCCAGATAGAAGAAGTATTTATAAGAAATTGACTTATCCAATTAATTTTTAAACACCATTTATGGAGTTAAAATCAGTAAAGCTTAGACCGCCCTTGTGATAAGAATTTAGCATTGCTGATTTTTTTAATATAATGAATTTTGTTTTTGCAAAGGACTTTTGTCAACATTCCAATTAGTTTGTGTGTTTATCAACTGAAATGGGCAGCATATAACAATCTAGAAATACCTTCTGCTTTAGTGAGCAGAACTCTACCTTTCATTGATAGATCTCTTTGTAGCCAATGGTTTGTGTTTTTTCAATAATCGGAAGAAAATCGGAAATACATCTACTTTTATCATCTTTAATTGTTTTAATTCCCAAATATTGTCGCGTTTATTGACGACGCTCCTTTGCGCCCGCCTTGTCTTGATGACGTCAGCACCGACGCGTTCATTCAGCGTCGAGACTTTCTTGCGGTGAGTCGATGATTCTTTTTTCATCTTTAAAAAACACAGTTTGCTATTTATTAAAATCTGCGACTAGTTTCTGCATTGAGTTCACCTCTATCTGTGTGTCTGCTGACCAAAACAATACAGCCAGCAGCTCTGAGAGGACAATATGAGCTCTGTGTCTGTGTATTTTTTACAGGTTTGTGTTCGTTATATTGTAAAGTGTTATCTGTAAAGTGAAATAATAGGAATATACAGCGGCAATTATAGTGAATTTGATGTAGAAAACTTGAAATAAATACTTTTAGGTGCTCTTTGTTTTAAAGGGTTTCATGATTTCCCAGTTTAGCACATAGGCTACATGCTAACAATCAAAATACTTGATTGATATGAATACTTCTTATTTAGACTAGATATTGATATAAATGTGATTAAAATAGTACACTAGTATGTTTGTCCTGCAAACTATTAGTGTAAAATTAGCTGATCCTGAATGGCTGTTTATAATCTGTGGCTTATCAATATTATCAGAGCTGCTGAAATCCTCTATTTCTTATCAAAGGTTTCTGTTTTCACTTTAGTCATTATGCTGATGTCTTCAGATCTACATATTGACACTTTAAACTAATTTAATTGATGTCAGCTGACTTTAATAGCATATTGTGTCACCTACAGGATATAACACATGATGTTTTGTTTCCTCAATCAGTGTAAATGAATCAGATTTCTCTGTTTGTTCCTCTGAAGCTCTGCCGCCATCAGACAAAGACAGAGTTTATTAAAGGACAGTGAGAAGATGAGTGATCCAGAACCCTGCACAATTAAACAGGAAGAGACTGAAGCACAAATAGGTTTGTGTTTGTTTATTCATCACATTAATAATCAGGCTGAAGGACAGTGAGGTATCTTTAAGCACTTCTTCAGTTTTAGCCATATCACTTCATTTATCTCAACATTTTTTGTGTTTAAGAATATGGCATGCTGTTTTTCAACAAAGTTAAAACTTTAAAATGTTTTAGTCTCAGTGGCTAAATCATATCTTCCATTATACCTCTATATACCTTTAAAAATCTAGCCAAAATGGCCACTACATTCTAGCTCTTGAGATGTAATTTATTTACTTAATTTTCAGATGTGATCCTGGAGGAGGAGAGTGAAGCACTGAGTGAAGATGAGGAGAAACATCATGTCAAAAGTAAAAACTGAAACTCACACAAATGAGAATGTTAATTAATTACTCTTCAATATTGAGGCTGAACAACTGTGAGGTTTAAGCACTTTAGCAGTTTTAGTTTAGTTTTAGTTTCATATTACCTGTACTTTTATCTTAAGATTTGTTTGAAACATTAGTCCCAACTAAATAAACTTCACCACCAAAACACTGTTTTTATTACAGTTAGTCAGATTAAACAGTAAAACTATATATTTTTTATGTTAGGGTTGTCCACTTTCTGAAATTGGATCTTAATACCTGGTTTAGAGCCCTGAGTCAGTCTGTTGTTTGTTTTTAACCCACTCCTGCTTGAATATTTTTTGGTGTAAGTGTTTGTGTTCACACCAGCCCACTTCCACAGACAATAGCCCCTTTCTTGGAACGACTTTACCGGTAAATTCACAAAAGGGGAGGACGTTACGAAATTTTCCCGGAAAGGACCGTTCACACATCCATTCCAAAATACCGGTAATTCTGACATCATTAACCAGAAATGAGCTCTAAACGGCTGTGCTTGTATTTGTAAATATTAGACTACATTACAAACTCTGTGGATGGATCAGTGTTGTGAACAACTTCCATGAAAACATGGAGGAACACTTTCGCATGTGGAGATGTTCATAATATGTGTGTGCTGGCGCTTCATGTGCACACATGTTACATCTTGAAGGTAAACAAACAACGGCATATCATAAGCATCTTATCGATAATTTATTACACAGTTGGCATTAAGAAGGAACATATAAACGTTATCTGACTAACCTCTAGCAGCTAAATGTGTCTGGAAAAATATTTACAGGCTCATACGCTCATATATTTTCATAAACCATGCGTCTGACTTCTGATTGGTTAAAGTAGATGTGT
Source organism: Danio rerio (assembly GCF_052040795.2). Classification (NCBI taxonomy): domain Eukaryota; kingdom Metazoa; phylum Chordata; class Actinopteri; order Cypriniformes; family Danionidae; genus Danio; species Danio rerio. Next base: position 1,908,095 of record NC_141042.1, read on the forward strand.
TACGTCAGCGCGTTCTAGACGTGAACATGCTATTTCCGGCAATCTTCCTTCTATGTTCACACGGCGCAGCATTCCGGCAAATTACCGGTAATGTTACAACTTCTCTTTCCGGAAAAAAATAGCCGGAATGAATTTACCGGTATTTTCAAAAAGGGCCTGTTCACATATACAGACCTTTCCAGAAAAGTTCTTTATGTGTGAGGGGCTTTTCTATCTGAGTTTTTTAAAAATGTACACACATTATTAGATTTAATATTAAATCAAGTTAACTACCAGAACAACATGCTTAAAATGTGGAAGAAGTAGGACCAATAATCTGATTTGACCAAGTAGGACATGTTCTTGGATTAACATCTATGTTGATCGTAAAACAACACTCCAATCAGCCAATCAGAATAGAGGAATACATTAACAGTTTGTCAAGTTTAGGCAGAGCTTAAGTTGTGCTGGAACACGCTGTAACCAATTTGAATTAAAATGAGCACCTCATTTTACCGATCCCCCTTCTTAACTGCCCTTCTCCCCCGTCCGCTGTTCACTTTCACTTTCTTCCACGACTCTCCAATCCTGTTTACTCTTCCTGTTACTTTTCACTTTCGTCCTCCGTCCGCGACACCCCTCCAACCCTCCGTCATCCGCTGTCGCGTCATCCAGGTGGATGCTGCACACTGGTGGTGGATGAGGTGAACTAACCCCCCACCCCCCCCCCCCCACCCCCCCCCCCAAACTGTCTGAAGGTATTTGAGTGTCCAGAATGTTACAATATGTTATGTATATAGACAGCAGGATGGGAGGATGTGACAGACCATGTATGGTTTGTAGTGTATGACGGCATTGTTGTGCGCATGCATGTGAAGTAAAGGAAGCACAGTGAAAACCTGCGTGTCTGAGATTCATTGATATATAGAGTGATAGTTGAGAATTAGAGTTAACTAAGCATAAACACAGAAAAGCACTTTATAAATGTAAGGAAATATTGTTATCCAACTATCATTCCCCTCTGTTTTTGAAAGCAATTGACACTTATGGTTGGGTTTAAGAGGAATAGGTATGGATTACATTTTCCAACAAAAAATGTTAAAAAGTATTACTCCAGGATTGCATTGTACTTGGCAAATCATGAAATAAAAATATAACATTATTTAACATTATATATAACATTAACATTAATAAAACAACTAAATGACAGCTAATTTCAGTTTTTTTAAAATGACAAACAGATATCTGTTAAAGTTAATAAGCAAAAGCACAATATGAAGTACCTTTAACGTATTAAATCAACACATAAACAACTAATACAATAGGCTAAAATGTTCACAAGTTATTGCAAAAATGTAAATAATGGCCTACTAAAAAATAAATCAACAAATTCTTACACCATTTGAACATTCACTCAAATGCTCATGAATACGAGCGCTTGTGTGTTTTGCTGAGATGTTTAAGTAGTCAAATGTTTTGGTGCCTCAGCTTTTATTGACCTTATTCTAAAATGCGGAAGTGCGATTGTTTTCGCGATTGTCTTAGAACTTCCGTTTCAGTCGCCTATGGGGGAAATGACAAGGAATAATAAACGGCAAAAAACGGTCAAACTACTTGCTCTACAAACAAATGTTTGCATGACTATACAGACCAAGTAGAATAATTTAACAAGGAAATATCAGTTTACAACATCAAACAGCAAAACGAGCAGTTTTTAATGTCTAAAAATGAATGGATGTGAATGAGACAGGAAGTCTCGTGCCAAAAAGATTCAAATGGCAGCGCCCACTCGTCTGCGGAGAAAAAGGTGAATACCACAATTTAAATATAAACACTGAACTCGTGTTAAACGCCTAACCTTTTTTAACTTTATTTTGAATTATTTTAGATTACAATCTATCCTTGCGCACTGTCTACTATAACCCACTATAATGAGACGTATTTACTTTTTTTTTCAGATGTGAAGGAGGAGAGTGAAGCACCGAGTGAAGATGAGGAGAAATATCATGTCAAAAGCGAAACTGAAACTCAGTCAGACATGGAACAAAGTGTTTTAATGAACAACACAGCTGTAAACAATTTCATCTGCACTCAGTGTGGAAAGAGTTTCAGCCGCAAGTGCAGTTTCAGTCTTCACATGAAGACCCACACTGGAAAGAAACCTTACAAGTGTACACAGTGCGACAAGAGATACCGAAATTCAAGACATCTGAGATCACACATGAAGAGTCACCCTGGAGTGAAACCGTTTCACTGCATTGATTGTGGGAAGAGATTTGCAGATTCAACTTCTCTACGAACACATGCGATAACATTTCATAGTAAGTTGATCGTCTACAGATCCAACCCTTCCAGGTTTTGTTATTAAGGTTAATTGTGGAGTTTATAACATATTTAAAGGGGTTGTATAATGTGACTTGATGTCTTTATATGAGATCCATAAAGTCTCAAACACTAACGCTTCAATGCCAAAGAGATATTCTTGCTCTTGATATTGAAATGCTCTCAGTTTTTATTATTTCTGGTGAAACTGGTGAATTTAATGCGTCCCTCGACTCGATAATGTAAACTGCACAGATTTAAGGCCCTGGTATACTTTAAATAAGTTATTTGAGGCTAAAAAGAAGTTTGAATACACTGTTTTTAAACCTTCAGACACCCTCCGCTGGAACAAATGGGTCACAATGCTCAACTAGCCTTCTAAACGCAACATGATTGGTGACTGAGGGAAGAGTTGAAACAGCGGCACACCTTATTACTTTTTATTTGTCATAGGTCTCAAACTTGATTCCTAAAGGGCCGCCACTCTTCAAAGTTTTGCTGTATTTGTAATTAAAGACACCTGATCCAACTAATGAAGGTGTTTAAGACTGATAGAAACTATTAAGCAGGTGTGTTTTGGAGCTAATCTGTGCAAAGCTGTGGGAACTGTGTTTGAGACGATTGCCGTAAACAATCACTGAATAAAACGATGTTTAGAATTTTATTAATTTTAGGTGTGGATGCATCTGTTCCAGCTCTGCTACTTGACCCTCCAGTTTATTCATGTTGCTATATTTTGGTATTGTAGTGCTAGATATTTTTTTTAAACTGCATGAATATGAAGCCCCGATTGCATATTTTTCATAGATCAATGGCAGCTCAACAAGTGTATGGACTCCAAGTAGGGGGTGTAACATAAAGGGGTGTAACTTGTAGTAAGTTAGAGAGGCATTTAGCAACTCCACCATGCACCTCACTGACTCTTAATCCATTTTGTCATGACGGCCTACTCTGCGTTACCCCCTGGGGTTGCAAATAACAGTACAACGGCTAGCATGTCATGTATGAAAACCGTTTAAGACCGTACGTTTAAGAACTGTGATTGTTGGGTTTAGGAAGGTATATACATTAATAACTGTGATGGTTTAGGTTTGGGAAGGTGTAGACGTTAATAACTGTGATGGTTGGGTTAAGGTGTAGAGTAGGTGTTGACGTTAATACCTGAGGGTTGGGTTTAAGATTGAGGTAGTTGTAGACATTAATTACTGTAATGGTTGAGTTATGGGTTGGGGAAGGTGTAGACGTTAATAACTGATGGTTTGGGAAGGTGTAGACGTTAATAACTATGATGGTTGGGTTTAAGGTTGGTGTAGACGTTAATAACTGTAATGGTTGGGTTTAGGTATGGAGTAGGTGTAGACGTTAAAGGGTCACGAAACACCAGAACACATGTGTTGATCTGTTGACAGTGGTATATGTGTCCCACACTGCTAAAAACACTATTAGGACGCCTATATTTCACTAAAAAGTGTAAATTGGTTGTTTTTGCGTTATTTCAAGCAAATTCGTACTTCCTGTTTGAAACTAATTTTTGAAGCTGCGTCACGGCCATGACATAATAGCGTATATTCCAGCCTGCAGACTGGACGTCTGTGCCAGAGTGAGTCTTATTACGTCTTACAGTGTGATGCATTAATGCATGAGTAAAGCTTGGTTCAAACCAATCAGCGCGCTCTATTGTGCAACTTCATTACTGTCACAGTGTTTAGACGACATAGACGCCGCGTTGTGTTGGCAAAACAAGCGTGAAGTGTTGCTTTTATAGTTTGCTGCAGTTAAGTTTCGTTTTCATTTTCTCTCTGTGAGAGCTCAGACTCACGTGTGGATTAACAGTGTACGCGACGCTCGACAACAATAACTTACGTGTCTAAGGAGGATTATTGTTTACCTGAGAGCTGTTCTCATCTGCAAACGCTGAGATCCGGATTCGCTTGTAGTCTCCTCTTCATAAAGACGCGGCTCTAGTTGCTGGTGATTGTCCTGTCTCTACAGATTTGGTGAGCAGAGTGAGCGACCAGTGCTCTTTGTTTATTCAGTTTGTTCGTATCGCACAACAACCAAACTTTAACCTTGTGTAGGGTTTTTACCGCATTGTGACCGGAATAAAACACGCGACTTGCTGACGCTACCTGCCGTGTGCATCTAAGTTTCCGGGAAATGCGGAGGTTTTTTCTCTCATTCGCCGTGCGGTATCAAACATTGCATGAAAAATACACGCTTAGAGCAGCTCCTCGAATCAAATATCTCGTTTGTCGCGAGGGACATGAATGAATTCCCTGAATGAAAGAGTCAAACTGCAGTTAAAGTCCAACATTTAATAATTTGGCAAATAATTCGACTACAGATGTCCATGTAGGTTAAACACCATCACTTTCTCCTGTGTGATTGTGTGTATTTTGACTCTGACACTCGCGTGTGCCCAAATAGACACTCCCACACCATCCCACTTTTCTTCCTCTGACACTCCCCCCTAAACAGAACTGGACACGCCCACTTTTCTGACTTTTTCCAAAGTAGAGTTGTGAAAACACCCTGCTGAAACGAGGGGGTTTCATGGCCCTTTAATAACTGATAGTTGGGTTTAGGGTTAGGGTTAGGTGTGGAGTAGGTGTAGACGTTAATAACTGATAGTTGGGTTTAGGGTTGGGGTTGGTCTAGACGTTAATAATGATGATGGTTGGGTTTAGGTGTGGAGTAGGTGTAGACGGTAATAACTGTGATGATTAGGTTTAGGGTTTGGGAAGGTGTAGACGTTAATAATGATGATGGTTGGGTTTAGGGTTGAGGAAGGTGTAGACGTTAATAACGATGATGGTTGGGTTTAGGGTTGAGGAAGGTGTAGACGTTAATAACGATGATGGTTGGGTTTACGTTTGGGGAAGGTGTAGACGTAAATAACCATTATGGTTGGGTCAAGGATTGTGGTAGGTGTAGACAATAATAACTGATGTACAGTGCCATCTTTCCCACAACATAGTTTTGACATGTGAGTCTCAAACTTCGTTTTGCCTCCAATATACTACAAGTTATGTCTCTTAATGTTACCCCTCTCTCTCGCAGTCCGCAGACAGACCCTACTCCAGCTCAAAGGTGTTTATTAGCTAAAACGCACCCCCCAAGAAGTTTGATTTGGCTGAGCTTTTTACACCTGACGAAATGAACTCAAAACAAACTTAGTTTTGGCCTTGTGTTGCTGCTGATCTGACGGCAGTACCAAATTTAACAACATGTTTTCGCTCTAAACCCACTGCTTAAGCTCAGTCGAGTGCTTGTAATAAATCATTCCATGAGAGGATGTCATAGATATGTGTTTATTAGACACGTTTAATCAAAAGAAGCTGTTGAATCCTCTGCTCTGTTTGATTTCCTGATCGTGGCTCTTCCTTGTGGTGTATTTGCAGTTTTCAAAAGAGAGAGCGCCCTCTGGCTTTCAGAGTAGATGTACAATTGATCACAGAGCCTTGTTTGCCTGACAACATGTGCATGAGAATGGCATCTTTGCATTTAAAAGTTGCTTTAATTTCAATTAATTATGAAGCCCTAGATAGACATGACATTGACATTTATGATGCTGTTAGAAACATGTATACATACACCACCCCGATTGTTTTGATACGTATTGTTTCTTGCCAAGTATAAGTGCACATATTTGCAATGAAAACATGCCGATTGATTAATTGTCTGCGTCTTTCACATTTTTCTCTTCTTGTCTTTGATTAATTTTCAGAACAGAGTGAAAACATGAAACTCTACCTCAATGTTCGTTCGAAGAAGAGGCCGTATGTATGCTTATCATGTGGAAACAGTTACAACCATCCAGACAAATTAAAAAAACATGAGGTTGTCCACACTGGAGACAAACCTTTCCCGTGTTCACACTGCGGCAAATCATTCAGCCAGTTAGGAAACCTGAAACTACATGAGAGGATTCACACTGGAGAGAAACCGTACAAGTGTTCACACTGCAGTAAGAGCTTCAATCAGTCTGCAAATCTGAAAACGCATGAGATGATGCACACCGGAGAGAAGCCATTCGCATGTCCTGAGTGTGGGAAGAGATTCAGACACTCATCGCACATGGGTCGACACATGAAGACACACACTGGAGAGAAACCACACGAATGTGAGCAATGCGGCAAAACGTTTTTGACCGTTTCAGAGCTGAAGGAGCATCGTAGGGTTCACACGAAGGAGAGGCCTTATTCATGCTCGGAGTGTGGAAATTGTTTTACACGACTGACAAGTTTAAGAAAACATGAGAAGATCCACACTGGTGTGAAAAATCATGTGTGCGGCGTGTGTGGGAAGGCTTTCATTTCATCTGGAGACTTGATACGGCACAAGAGAACTCACACTGATGAGAAGCCATACATATGTGTCGATTGTGGGAAGAGCTTCAAGAAATTATCATATCTCAGTAAACACTTGAAATTCTGCCCTGGAGGGAAAACGCAAAACTGATCAACGCAGCAAAACATTTTTGAGTGCTTCAGAGCTGAAGAAACATCTTTGAGTTCATACAAAGGGGAAGCCGTAAGGAAGATTTTCGGTCGTGCTGATCGTCAGTGTTTTTTGAGGCGCTTTTCACTATTTGTTGGCATGAGTGTACACTAAATCACTCCCTGACCTTAGATCAGGGATCACCAAACTTGTTCCTGGAGGTCTGGTGTGCAGATTGTAGCTCCAACCCAAATCAAACACACCTGAACAAGTTAATCAAGATCTTACTAGGTATACTTGAAACACCCAGGCAGGTGTGTTGAGGCAACATGGAGCTAAACCCTGCAGGGCACCGGACCTCCAGGATTGAGATTAATGACTCCTGCCTTAGATAATCATATAAGTCATAAAAGAAAAGAGAAATTAATCCATCAAATCTTGATCTTTAATTACTCTCCATATTTACCAGAATGTCTCCCTCCGGCTAACATTTTTGTAGTCACTGTTGAGTTTATCATACAACTCTTAGTGTTCAGACATCAATGAAAAAAGCAGCCCCTCATTCGTCAGGGATGGCGTGAAACTGACATTTCAAGTTGTCTAGATCCTGATGCGCAAGTGTTTCGAAACACTGCACTGAAGCGTGATCCGAAACACCCAGATCATGTAACTAAAACGATTCTAAGCATTAGACATTTCAGAAGCCTTTCAAAACCTGGTGAATCTGCGTTTGATTGGCAGTGTGGGAAGAAAACTCTGTTTTAAGTAGCCTAATAAGAATAATTCCTTTCATTTATATAGCGTTTTTCTGGGTACTCACAGCGCTTTACAAAATGGGGAGGGGGGGAATATCCTCATCCACCACCAGTGTGCAGCATCCACCTGGATGACGTGACGGCAGCCATTTTGCACCAGACCGCACACCACACACCAGCTGATTGGTGGAGAGGAGACAGAGTAATGAAGCCAATCATGATATGGGGAGGGTTAGGAGGCCATGATGGACAGAGGCAGTGGGCAGATTTAGCCAGGATGCCGGGGTTAAACCCCTACTCTTTTTCGAAGGACATCCTGGGATTTTTAACGACCACAGAGAGTTGGGACCTCGGTTTAACGTCTCATTCGAAAGACGGCGCTCACTGAGCAGTATAGAGTCCCCGTCACTATACTGGGGCATAAGGACCCACACATACCACAGGTTGAGTGCCCCCTGCTGGCCTAACTAACACCACTTCCGGGAGCAGCCTAGCTTTCCCATGTGTCTCCCATCCAGGTACTGACCGGGCGCAGCCCTGCTTAGTTTCAGTGGGCGACCATGTGAGAGTTGCAGAGAGCTAGCTGCCATCTGCCTAGTGGACTGTGTGCGTAAACAGACTAACTGCTCTGCAAATAGCCTAGGTTCGACTAATACAAATACTCAGAAATTGTTAATAATGTTACTTTTTTATGACCAAAACAAGACATTTATTCACAAAGTGTTCAGTCAGACCAATGCTAAAACAAAACGCGTTGCAAGAACAGAGCTGATGATCTATAGCTGCATCACCTTGGATCTCTGCATGCTAGTCAGGAACTCTTACCACTTTACTAAAGCACTTGAAACCTCAATTCTACAACGTGGAGTTAGGGTTAGGGCTAACCCTTTTTTTTTTTTTTTTACTCAATTTGTTTAACTGCTTGATTGCTGAAGCTTCCAGAGCAACCAATCTTGGTGCAACTAATCGTTCGAGACTCTTTTGAACAACTTGATTGTTTGGATCAGCTGTGTTTGATTAGGGTTGGAGCAAACCTGTGCAGAGCTGCGGTCCTCCAGGAAATGAGTTTGAGACCCATGCTGTAAAACAGGGGTCACCCAACTTGTTCCTGAAAGGCCAGTGTCCCTGCAGGGTTTAGCTCCAAATTACCTCAGCACACCTGCCTGGCTGTTTCAAGTATACCTAGTAAGACCTTGATTATCTTGTTCATGTGTATTTGATTAGAGTTGGACCTAAAACCTGAAGGGCACTGGCCCTCTAAAAAACAAGTTGGGCGACCCCTGCTCTAGAGCATGGGTCTCAAACTCAATTCCTGGAGGGCCACAGCTCTGCACAGTTTTGCTCCAACCATGATCAAACACAGCTTATCCAAATAATCAAGTTGTTCAAAGAGTTTTGAACACCTTAATTAGTTGGATCAGCTGTGTTTGATTAGGCTTGGAGCATAACTGTGCAGAGCTGCGGCCCTCCAGGAATTGAATTTGAGACCTATGTTCTAGATCAGGAGTGTCCAAACTCGGTCGTGGAGGGCTGGTGTCCTGCTAAGTTTAGTTCCAACCCTTATCAGACACACCTGGGCTAGCTAATGAAGCTCTTACTAGGCTTTCCAAAAACATCCTTGCAGGTGTGTTGAGGCAAGTTGGAGCTAAAATCTGCAGGACACTGGCCCTCCAGGACCAAGTTTGGACACCCCTGTTCTAGAGGCATACCTAAAAAAAAAATGACTGTAGAGACGGGTTTTAAAACCTTTCGAAGCTTCTACAAAATTGCTTCGACTGTTTCAGTGTTTCATGAAGGCTCTCTCAGCCCGCTAATAACATTCGTCTTGCCTCAGTGCATCTTCTTTAGTAATGTGTGCTCGTCTAAACCATTTTGTTCTTGAGCCACCATTAAGTGGTGTTTATTATACCTAAAGCTGCTCCAGGCACATGAACAAAAGTACCAATCTCATTAACGGACCAGTTTTTGGCAAGGTGCGTCAAACCTAAATAAAATTTCACTTGAACATTGGTGCTTTTTGTTTTGTCAAGGAGTGTTAAACATGGGTGAAAAGCTTGAGCGAAAACGTCCCGTTGTGTATCGGTCTTTATTCATGTTCATTGTTTACAAAGTATTACACTTACCTTCCTGAAAAATCTCAGTTGACAGTTAAACGTGTGAATGCTAATCAATTCCACTCCAGGCGCACACTCATTCACAATTAACATAATATCCACCTATGAATTTACTAAATTGCCATGTAGTTTTTCCCATATTCTGTCCAAAACTACTTTCCTTTCCCCGTGTGACATTTATCCTCTCATTTAGGATTGATCTTTAAATTAAACAGTTAATTCACCCACCCACTCATGCCCTTCCAATCCCCCAAGGCCTTCATTCATCTTCAAGCACAACTTAAGGTATTTTAGATCAAGCTGTCTTAATCTTGATCCTGGAGGTCCATGTTCTGCAGATTTTAGCTCCAACGCTAATCAGACACACCTGGGCTAGCTGATCAAGCTCTCACTAGGCTCTCTAGAAACATCCTTGCAGGTGTGTTGAGGTAAGTTGGAGCAAAAAACTGCGAGACACCAGACCTCCAGGGCCGAGTTAGAGAACCCGTTTTAGATGAAATCCGAGAGCTCTCTTATCCTCCATAGACAGCAAGGAGATCCTGAGATGCTCAAAAGAATTGTCTAAAACATTGTCAAAACTCTTTATATAACTTCAGCAGTTTAATTATAATCATACAAAGTTCCAGGAACACTTTTGTGTGCCAATAAAACCCTGTACGTGGAATGAAATCGTTGCCAACGCTGTAAGTACACCATGGAGTGACAGTAAAACACATTGGATTTGAGTAGAATTAAAAATGAAACCATCAGATAAATTGCTAGGATTGATCTTAGCCTGGTTGTTAGTCATCTCTGGAGAGACCACGCATCTAGTCTACTCGGGAATCAATTCTCTGTCTAAAACCAGCTTTAGGACAAAGAAACATTATCTAAAGGTTATCAAGGTTTTATTGTGAGATTAAGGGCGTACTGACACTATGTACAGTTGCCTTAAGCCTGGTTTATACTTCTGCGTCAGGTGACCGGCGTAACCCACGGCGCAGGCAACGCGCGTGGCTGTGCATTTATACTTCTGCGCGCTGTCTCTGTCGGTCTGCATTAACACTTCCGAAACGCTAGTTGGCAGTGAGGTGTAAATGTTCCTCTGTGTCGAGTTTCTTCTCTTCTGTTTTGCTTTTCCTGAACACTTCCGGGATGTACAAGTGGCTCAAACTCGCTCATTTTAAGGCAGGAACCGGCGGACGTGCAACAACTTTAACTATGAGGTAAACACAAAACAAAACTTTCAATCCGGAGCTCCTTCACGGGACTCCACACTTGTAAACAATCGCTCGCGCCATTCGCGCGGCTCTCGGTCCCGCCCAGACTCGTCAGCGCTACCAAGCCGACCAATCACAGAGCTTACGCTACGCGTCGTTGCGACGTGTAGTTACATTTTTTGAGAGGTGCACGTCAGTGCCGGCGATGGCCACGGCGAAGGGCTATGCGTCAGCGCCGTAGCATACGCCGACGTTTGACGCAGAAGTATAAATCAGCCTTTAAACCGGGCCAAAGCACGCTTGTCCCCCCTCCCGTCTCCCCCGTTGGCCTGCACTCGCATTACAATCGGGCCTTGAATGCTTACGTCATCGATGCTTTGCTGTTCAGTAAGGGCTCTCGCTCAGCACAGTGGAGATTTCTCTAGTTATATCACTTTAGTACTTAAGGATGCAATGGCACGCAGTCAGATATTGCACCGAACAGATCAGCCACTTTTGGCGCTCGTAAACAATCATAAAGCTCTCGTGCTGCAGGTAGTAGGAGGTTTGCTGAAGGTGCAGCTGTCGTGCAGTGAGAGGTTTGCGTATTTAATTATCTACGACAGTTTGCGTTCACTTAACAGTAAGAATGATTAATAAATACATATTAAACGGTCCCCTAAAAGTCACGTCTCGATTTCAGTTTCGGGCTTAGGCACGATTTGCACTAACACACAAGCGTACTGCGCCAAAGCCCAAGTGAACCGCGCTCAGGCCCACCTCTTTCAAACGAGCCAGGGCCGGCCAAGTGAACCGTGCCTGAGCCCGATTCAGAGCACTCACACTTTTCAAACGATCCGGGAAACGGGCCTGAGCATTGTATGGATAGCATAGTGTGAGTAGGCCCTAAGATCAGCTTATAGATGGAGTTCCTCACCAAACAACATTATCTGAAGGTTTTTTTTCTATTATTGTAGGCTTGCTTTATCATATAATTTAGGCAATTATGCAAAGTATGAAAATACAAAGCCTATCTTTTTATGTTGAATTTTTCTGCTACTCTTTTATAAATTTTTCAACATGTTTAGATGATGAAACTGATTTATTTCAGCGTGTGCTTTATTTTGTAAACCTAAGGTAATGCTTTAGTCTTTTTCAACTTTTTAATTGCCTAATAAAGCGTATTTCACCTCACATAATATTGAGTAAAGCGGCTTTTTTGTCTACATAAGCGATTGTTTTGACTTTGAGCAGTGTTTTATTTTGAAGATCCGACGTTGCTCCTGCCTCGCCGTGATGACGTCATCGCTGACGCGTTCATTCAGCGTCGAGTCTTCAGAGCTGAGGTGAGTCGTTGACGCTTTTTCTCGTGTTTACACAACAATAAAACACACTTTACAGTTTATTAAAGCGACAATCTGCGACTAGTTTCTGCATTGAGTTCACCTCTATCTGTGTGTCTGCTGACCAAAACAATACAGCAGGCAGAGAGGAGCTCTGAGGACAATATGAGTGAATGTGTTTGTGTTAGTGTATGAACCTTTCCATGTTTATGTTAGTTCTATCGTAATTTTAGATCTGTGAAGGGGAATATTGTGGCAGAAAATGAACTTTGGTGTAGAAAACATGAAATTAATAGTTTGTGGTGCCCTTTACTTTTTTTAAAGGGTTCGTGTGCATGCGTGATAACAGTCTAATTACTTAATTGGTTTAAATACTTGGTATTTAAACTAAATATAATCATAGATGCATTTTTAAATTACTACAATAGTAATCAGTTCACCCTGTAACCACTCAGTATAAAATGAGCTGATTTTGAATGTCAATTGAATCAATATTAGCAGAGCTGCTGAAATCCTATAGACTGTTTTTGCTGCATTCATTATACTGATGTCTTCAGATCAGCGAATTGCCAGTTAATTTTATTTTAATTATTTAAATGTTATTGGTGTCTGCTGACCTGCACAAATTACATAATCAAACAGTGTCACCTACAAGATATAAGATTTATTTCCTCAGTCAGTGTGAATGAATCAGATTTCTCTGTTTATTCTCCATCAGTGAAAGACAAAGACAGAGTTTATTGAAGGACTGTGTGAAGATGAGTGATCCAGAACCCTGCACAATTAAACAGGAGGAGACTGAAGAACTAATAGGTTTGTGTTTATTCATTACTCTTCAGTAATATTTAAGAACTTAACCAGTTTTTTCCTATTACTTGTAATCTTATTCGGACGTTTTTGTGTTTAGAATAGGTTTAGTTTTATTGTATTATACATTATTGTTTATTCTGATTAACAAATTTCAAAACAAACAATGAACTTTTTTTACCATCTCAATCTTGTATATATCATGCTTATTAAAACACTACAAATATTTTACTGCAGTATCGTCTTTAGTTAAATAATGTTCATAATGACTAGATTGTTTGCACAGGTTTATTCAGCCTTTTTTATACAGACTACTGTATTCAGCTTTATAAATGATTTAAATTATATATTTTAGGGAATTCGACAGGATTTAGTCTCCTCTTCTCCTCTATCTTGAGCACATAGGTTGAATAAGCAGATGAGATGGTGAAGGTCACATCAACAGTACTGCATAAGCTTTAGGCCTCGTTTGCACTAGTGCATTTTAGTTTTAAAACTGCGTTTTAGAATAAAAACGATCCGCGTCCACACTAGCGTTTCACCCAGCGTTTCTGAACAACTGTCCATCTACACAAAAATGACTGAAACGCACATCACGTGACCACACACACACATACTGGCTGTGTCTGAAACCGCCTACTACTCAGTAGGTACTGTATTTGAATTTAACCGTTCTACTAGGCCGTTAGAAAAGTACGTTCTATACAAGTATGAATGTGAAAAGTATGAATGGAATTCGGACGTACTACATCTGCCATTTTGTCATGGTCACGTGACCTACCTGCATCAGTTGCGTCACTTTACTTCTATTCATACATTCGCTCGTGGGCCATCAAGGGATAGCGCAGCATGCATGGGATGCGCACTACGGAATCTCGCCGGAAGTAGTAAGTTACTTCTCGCATACTGATTCTCGAATTCTATGAATTCGGACATACTACTCGGCTCGCATACTGATTTTGGCGTACTATATAGTATGGAAGTATGCGGTTTCGGACGCAGCCATTGTCCAAAATGCGCTGCAGCATATCTACCCAGATGAGAGCTGTGCTGGTCGGACTGCTCATCAAGGATCTCCCGCTGGCTCTAATCTCACTACATTTGTTAAACGTGATATTTAATTCATCTTGTTGTCTTTATCTAGCGACATATTCCCCGGCTTTGGTCTTTTGAATCTTTTACTTGTTCTCGGGTAACGTGTTTTGGCTGAGCGAAGAGAAGTTAATATTTAATGTAACCACGTACATTCTGTATAATGACTGATCTCCTGCCTTTATTTCCTTTAATGCAGGGGTCACCAATCTCGGTCCTGGAGGGCCGGTGTCCCTGCAGGGTTTAGCTCCAACTTGCCTCAACACACCTGCCTGGATGTTTCAACTATACCTAATAAGACTTAGATTAGCTTGTTCAGGTGTGTTTGATTAGAGTTAGAGCTAATCTCTGTTGGGCACCGGCCCTCTAGGAACAAGTTTGGTGACCCCTGCTTTATTGTATAAACTTATCATGTTATACTTTTATAAGGGCCATTATTGATTATCAAAACTGATATTCAGCAAAGAGGGGGTGTGTTTCATATTTTCAATGAAAATGAGGATGAAAAAGGAGGCAGTGATGTTATCGGCTCCGTTTTGTAATGCATACAGTGTAGATGACGCTCATAGCCTATATGCAGCACGATGCCTCAAGATGTCTGCTGTCTGTTAAGTTGTTAATATCAAATGAAAATAGCAGTTCCTTAAATCATGTCTTCATTTTATTGTTGAGAAAGTTAAACGACGTAGCCAAAGTGATGTGAATGACGTTATAAAGCACACTGCTCCCTTTGAAGATTTGCCGGACATGTCCTCGTGAGTTTGTTTTCCATATCAAACTTGACAAGTCCCCCATCCACACTGAGATGGAGCAGCAGCTTTGTTTAATTTTAGAATGAAAACGGCCTCTCCAGCGTTTTCAAAACGCTGTTTTCGACGCTCAAACTCCGGCGTAGTGTGGACGGATGGCCAACCGTAGCAAAACTTAAGCCTGGTTTATACTTTTGCGTCAAGTGACCGGCGTGACCCACGGCGCATGCAACGCGTGTAGCTGTGCATTTATACTTCTGCGCGCTGTCTCTGTTGGTCTGCATTAACACTTCCGAAACGCTAGTGGGCAGTGAGGTGTAAATGTTCCTCTGTGTCGAGTTTCTTCGCTGCTGTTTTGCTTTTCCTGAACACTTTCTGGTTGTACAAGTGACTCAAACTCGCTCATTTTGAGGCAGGAACCGGCGGATGTGCAACAACTTTAACTATGAGGTAAACACAAAACAAAACTTTCCATCAGGAGCTCCTTCACGGGACTCCACACTTGTAAACAATCGCTCCATCAGGCTCGCACCATTCACGCGGCTCTCGGTCCCGCCCAGACTCGTCAGCGCAACCAAACTGACCAATCACAGAGCTTGCGCTACGCGTCGTTGCGACATGTAGTTACAATTTTTGGGAGGTGCACGTCAACGACGGCCACTGCGAAGGCCTATGCGTCATCGCCGAAGCATACACCGGCGTTTGACGCAGAAGTATAAATCAGCCTTTATGCGTTTTCAAACTGAAACACATTAGTGTAAACGGGGCCTGAGGCGCTATATAAATAAAAATTATTATTATTATTATTATTTCACCCTCATGCTCCATCATAACATCACAACTCCCAAGACAACTTTTCACCTCAACAAGAAATCTCGTCACAATTTAATTTTGCAAGTTCTTGTCATACGAGATCTTGTCACACCCCTATTATATAGGCTACTTACATTTAATTCATAATTCTCTTATTGTTTAAAAATGAACTATAGTGTGTAGAGACTATTCTGTTTTATTTGTGCTGTAAATATTTAATTGTTATTGCAATAAATAAATGATCACGCTATGTGATCGGTCATCATGACTGCCGCAGCTTTGAGCCCCCGAAGTATCCGTCTTGACGGCTGTTTTTAACTCCGTCCTCGCCTGCGCTCGGCTAATCTCGTTGATCGCCGTCTGCAGTCGTGCTTCATGTCGAACTCGCCTACTGGCTTTATCACACACGTCATACAAAGAGATAACATTTGTGAACTGGTGCTATATAAAGTAAACAAAAATAACTTGACTTTCAAGAGGAGTGGCTTTAGTGGGGGGTGGGCATCCCCTTAAAAATGATATGATCCAACCTGTGACAAATGTCATGCTGAACCTGCAAATCTAGTTCACATGTTTTGGACCTGTCCAGCTTTGTTTCCTTTTTGGGAGTCTGTTTTTGATTCATTTTCAGCAATTACATCTATTAATATTGATCCTTCTCCGTTGATTGGCCTGTTTGGAGTTCTTCCCCCTGACTGCGAGTTACCATTTTATTGTTCTGAATTAATAGCTTTTCCGTCATTATTAGCTAGGCGGTGCATTTTGTTGCAGTGGAAGTCTCCTCAACCCCCATCCTATACTCAGTGGATTAAAGATGCCTTATTTTTTTGTTAAATTAGGAAAAATTAAACATAGTCTTCGAGGTTCAGTGGTCAAATTTTGGAATATTTGGTTGCCTTTTTTGGAACATGTCAAATCTCTGAGACTTGAGGCAATTACTGTGGAGTGAATGGTTGCTAATCTTGCATTTTTGTTTTGATCTGTGCTTCCAGTTGAGTATTAGTGCTGCTGATATACCACAAACATACAACTTTTTCTTGACATAAAACCACAAGTTTTAAGAATGTGCCACCCCCCAGCGTATTTCGTTTAATACATTTTCCCTTTTCTCTCGCTTTTTAAAACATTTCTATTTTTTTCTATTTGTTTATTTTATTTTATTTTATTATTACTGTTTATTTTACTTAATACACTCTGCTGTTAACCTCAACGTCTGGTACAGACCTGTTTATATGCTCAATTTGAAAATTGATTTATGCACATCATATAGTGTTTATGCATGTCATATACTGTGTGTCGCACAATATGAGGGTTATAGTGTGGTTTATTTATTTTTTAATCAATGCTGTACTGTTATATATATATATATATATATATATATATATATATATATATATATATATATATATATATTTTTTTTTTTTTTTCTGTTTGTACTGTTATTGTCTCTTTTTACCAAGTGTGCCGCAAGCCTGCGTTTGAGTGAAGGTCTCGGCCGTTAGATCGCCCCCTGGGGGCTGGCTGCAGTACAAGTCATAAAGCCCGCCTCCTCTGTGTTAATGAAGGAGACTTGAGCCCAAATAAAAAAATATTATTACACTTGCAATAAAATGTCCCGAAAGATGGTTCTGGTGGATTAAGGCACTGGTTATTGTGCTGAAATAGGTGCAGATCTTCATTTTTGTAAACAGTTTGTTTTTAGCAGTAATTTAATGCTGGGCGTGTCATCGTGATTGACAGTTTCTCAAAGCAGCGCGTCTGAGCTTCGGCAGAAGACTGAAGTGTTATTATTTGATTTCTGTGTTATTTTACCATGACAAAATGAGTTCAGCAGTAAACTACAGTTTCTGACATACATGATCCTGGTGGAACACTGTTTATTCGCTAAGGTCAGGGCTTTTTTCGGGCTTTATTAGTTTGCTGATACACGCCTAACGTTAGCCACCCAGATAGCAAAACACACTCGAGCCAGTTCCAGCTAAAAGTTAGATTCTCGCCTGCTGGAGACTTACCCCTCAGACTGACTACCTCTGCTGGACCTACTCCGGATGCCTGGACTCACTGCCCGATTCCAGCCTGAGTCAATCGAGCCAGAGCTGGTGCTGCCGCATGCGAGCCGGAATCAGCCCGCGACGCCGCGAGTAGGTTATGCGCTGCGGCCCGGAGCTGGCACGATTGAATATATAAAACCCTCATATTTGTTAACGTTATTACATCCATTTGTGTTGATATGACAGCAAACGAATGCTGAGAAGTTTGGGGGGCGTGGTTGATTTTACATAAAGCGTTTGATTGGAAGCTCGACTCCGCTCATTTTCGCGGCTCCTCCTCTGGCTCCATCAGACAGTCCTTCTGCGCATGTCAAGGCTCCAATTTCAGCAGTGTTTTGCGACAGTTTGTGCCCGTCAAGCAGGCGTTTTGCCCTCAAGGCGTTCAATGGGAAAAGCGGCTGTCGCGTCGTCCATATTTTTTACAGTCATTGGTTTTTACTTTGTTTGTTAACTGTCAAAAAAATCTAATATATATTTTAAAAAAATGATAGGCAAACACTTCTATTTCTACGTTTCTCTCAAAATGTAACTATAATTTTTTTTTTTTCAGACCCGAGTGAAGACATGAAGGTCTACCTTGATCTCCATATAAAGCCGAAGCCTGTCTTATGCTCTCTGTGTGGCAAGAGTTTTGCATGCAAGCGGAGTTTGAGAAGACATCAGACTATTCACACTGGAGAGAAACCGTACCAGTGTTCACAGTGCGACAGCAGATTCCGTCAGGCAGAATATCTGAAAAAGCATGAGATGATCCACAGTGGAGAGAAACCATTCAAGTGTTCACACTGCGACAAGAGCTTCAGCTTGTCCGTATATTTGAAAACGCACGAGAGAACTCACAGTGGAGAGAAACCGTACACGTGTATCGAGTGTGGGAAGAGTTTCAGGCGATTATCACACCTTAAACGACACATGCTGATCCACACTGGAGAGAAAGCGCACGGATGTGAGCAATGCGGCAAAGCGTTTTCAAGACCTACAGAGCTGAGGATCCATCTTAGAGTTCACACAAAGGAGAAACCGTATCCATGCTCTGTGTGTGGGAAGAGTTTTTCGCAGACGTCAAGTTTAAGACTACATCAGAAGATCCACATCGGAGTGAGAGAGTATGTGTGCGTTGAATGTAACAAGACTTTTATTAGATCCGGAGACCTGAAACAGCACCAGAGGATTCACACTGGAGAGAAACCGTTCACATGTACTGAATGTGGGAAGAGCTTCACGAAGTTAGCAATCCTTTATAAACACATGATGATGCACACTGGAGAGAAGTCATAGTGTGATAATGCAGCACAACATGTTTGAGCGCTTTAGATCTTAAGATTAGCGAAAGGTGTTGCATCAAATTGGGTGGCATCTGGACCATAAAGCTGCATGTGAACACACCGAAGAGATGAAAGTAGTGATGGGAAGTTCGTATCATTTTACTGACTCGGATCTTTGAGTCTTGTTCATTGAGATGAACGAATCTTCACGAGTCATTTGGTTCAATTTGCCAAAATATTATTAAAATGTTACGAATTGCTTCCAAACACATCTACAACTAATCCAAAAGGTTGACTGCACGACAAATAAGTCATAAATAGAATACTATAAGAAGGAGAAAATAATAATTCAATGTTGACCTGCTCTTCTGTTTATGAAGGTATTGTCGTCTCTTTGCTCAGCTCACCTATTCATGTCTTCAAATGTCAGGGGTTCATTCACATTACACTGACAGTCACATATAATCTTAATCAATGCACAGTTTGAGCCGATAGGAGCCATAATCGTTCGTTGTTTACGTGACAGAATGACTCAAACCCGAGGAGTTGAGAGATGAATGGATCAATTCTTTTTCCGGCTCCAAACGCGTATGATTGGCTTCTGCCAATGTGATATAGACTTGAAATTAACGATACCACCTGCACAAATGTGCGCACGTGCGGATGAACGAATCATTCCCTGAGAGGACTCGTAGTTCCCGAGTCATATTAAAGATTCGTTTAAATTGAACAAATCGTTCATGAACGACCCATCACTAGATGAAAGCCGACTTTGAAGATGTTTCTTTTCACACCGCGAGCGGCAGTATTTGTGTATTATTTTCATTGCGCAAAGGGAAACCAAACTTTCAATGCACACAGGTAAAACATAAACAAAGCATTGACTGAAAAAGTAATATGGACGATGAAGAACCATCTTCTTCCATTGAATGATTTGATTGCAAAATGCCTGAAGACAGGCACAGATCGTCACAAAAAAAGCTGATAAAGGAGCCTGGGCATGCACTGAAGAAATTCCCAATGGAGGCAGAACCACGTTATCGAATATCTTCAGTATATTCCCACTGAACTTCTTATCAGACCACCTGTAATTGCACCGTATTGAAAAGGCTTGCTAAAATAATCACAAGCACTTATATTTAAAAACACACAACAATATACCATCTATTAAAAACACAGTGTGACATTTAATTTAATAAACAGCGGTCCCTCGCTAAAACGCGGTTCACCTTTCACGGTTTCGCAGATTGACTTGTTTTTTTACAGCACATTCCCATATGGTCTCCCATCCAGGTGCTGACCAGGCGCAGCCCTGCTTAGCTTCAGTGGGCGACCATCTGAGAGTTGCAGAGAGCTAGTTGCCGGCAAAGAGTATTATATTATGACACCTCTCGCGTAATACTCATTTGTCATTTTATTACTTGTGTCCTTGACTAGAAAATCAGAAAAGTCCGTTGGCCAGCACCTTCGGTTTCGTTTTCAGAGCAGCTGCGAACTCCAGTCAAAAACGGCACTCATCAGTGCAAAGTGCAGAGTTGGACAGTTCCATTTTTGTGTGGAGGGGGACTTTAAATTTGATTGACAAACTTACAAGAACTAGTGTTCTGTTAATCGTCAATATTAATTTACATTGATGTTCCGACTTACATTGATGTTCCGACTTACACCCGTTACATGCTTTCAATGCAGTTTTTTTTCTTTGTTGCTATCTTCGTGGTCTCTGGCCAGGGGGAGGTGAAGGCTTCCCCAGCTTAAGGCTGATTTATACTTCTGCGTCAAACGCCGGCGTATGCTATGGCGCTGACGCATAGCCCTTCACCGTGGCTGTCAGCGTCGCTGACGTGCACCTCTCAAAATATGTAACTACACGTCGCAACGACGCATAGCGCAAGCTCTGTGATTGGTCGGCTTGGTAGCGCTGACGAGTCTGGGCGGGACCGAGAGCTGCGCGAATGGTGCGAGCCTGATGGAGCGATTGTTTACAAGTGTGGAGTCCCGTGAAGGAGCTCCTGATGGAAAGTTTTGTTTTGTGTTTACCTCATAGTTAAAGTTGTTGCACGTCCGCCGGTTCCTGCCTCAAAATGAGCGAGTTTGAGCCACTTGTACATCCCGGAAGTGTTCTGGAAAAGCAAAACAGCAGCGAAGAAACTCGACACAGAGGAACATTTACACCTCACTGTCCACTAGCGTTTCGTAAGTGTTAATGAAGACCAACAGAGACAGCGCGCAGAAGTATAAATGCACAGCTACACGCGTTGCATGCGCCGTGAGTTACGCCGGCCACTTGACGCAAAAATATAAACCAGGCTTTACACACGCTCTACCTATTATGTGCGCGTCTGGAGTGTGTTACTTTCAACTGTTGTGTGTGGTGTATCCGGTGTGCAACCCCCATAAGGATGAAGTCTGCTTTCGCTTTTTAGATCAGTGACTGCAGGATAAAGAACATTACGCCGGATGCCAACATTATCCCGACTAAATAAAAATAATGAGGGACCACTGTACTCGACCAGTTTGATATGTTGGACTACAAAATTAACAATCTTTAATATACTTTAGGTTAGGATATTAATGATGGTGAGCACAAAAGTTTTTTCTCTCATAATGGACTGTTGGTATATTTATTTGTGTCTTCATAGGGGTAGAAATAACATTGTAAAATATGAATAATGACATGTAAACAACACAAACAGTTCCTAGAAAGGGTTTTATTATTAATCAGCTGGACTCAAAATATAGGCTTCAATTTGTTAAATGTTTACGCATCAATAAAGTGTATGTTGCTGAAAACTGTCCTCTGTCTTCACAAACATCAGATTTGATACATTTGTGTGTGTTATTGAATCACAATCGTTTTAGGTGCATATCTGACAGCCATACGTTTGCTTTTTAGTTTTGTCATATTTTACTCACTAATTTAATTAATTCATTCATTTTCTTTATTGGCTTAGTCCCTGTACTAATCAGGGGTTGCTACAGTGGAATGAACTGCCGATTTATCCAGCATATGTTTACAGTGGATCCCCTTCCAGCTGCAACCCGCCACTGGGAAACACCCATACACTCTCATTAACACACTTGCACTACGGCCAAATTAGCTAACTCAATTCCTCTATAGTACATGTATTTGGACTGTGGGGGAAACCAGAGCACCCAGAGGAAACCCACGCCAACATGGGGAGAACACGCAAACACCACATAGAAATGCCAACTGACCCAGCTACCAGGGGCATCTTTAGTGGTTTTTGGGCCTTTCGCAATTCCAGCTATGAAGCCTAAACTTCAAAAATGCACCTTTTGTACTTCTTTTTTTTTATTATTATGCTGTTTGTTCTTACATCATTTGATCTCACAGTCTACATTTCATCTTAATGCAAGACAATAATGACATGTAAAGCACCCTGTAGGATGAATTCAAAACCAAAACTTAAATTCACAACCAAAATTAATAAATACTGTCGTTTTTAAAACTAAATCTTTACTGATTTGACTGCTGGACTGGTCTATGATTGAAGGTGGGGGACCCTCACTGACATACAAAATATGATAGAAAACAACGTTACATTTAATTTAGGTATCATTTATACTTATAGGTATTTATTTGGGGGACCTTGGATTTTCTGGGGCTGTAAGCGGCCGCTTACTTTGCTCATTAGTTAAACCTGCCCCTCCTAACCGGGGCTCCAACCGACAACCTTCTTGCAGTGAGGCGACAGTGCTATAATCACTGCACTGTCCTACTCACTCATTTTTTAGTGTGTGTAATTAAAACAACATTTTAATTGATTAATAAACGGTGTTTCACCTCAAACGTGTTTTGTTTTTTATAAATTTGATAGTATTTGACGCATTTGCGTTAATCCGTTGCTCCCGCCTTGCCGTGATGACGTCAGCACTGACGCGTTCATTCAGCGTCGAGTCTTCAGAGCTGAGGTGAGTCGTTGACGCTTTTTCTCGTGTTTACACAACAATAAAACACACTTTACAGTTTATTAAAGCGACAATCTGCGACTAGTTTCTGCATTGAGTTCACCTCTATCTGTGTGTCTGCTGACCAAAACAATACAGCAGGCAGAGAGGAGCTCTGAGAGGACAATATGAGTGAATGTGTTTGTTTTCTTTCACTTTTTTGTTTGTATGATTTTTTTTGTTTGTTTGTGTTTAGAGTCTGAGGCTCATCAGTATTATCAGAGCTGCTGAAAGTCTTTATTTTGTGTGTATAGTTCCTGTGTTTTCTACATTCATTAGCCCAGATTAAGTTAAATTTGGTGTCTGCTGACTTGAACACATATTGTCACAAACAAGATATAATGTGATGTTTATTTCCTTAATCAGTGTAAATTGATCAGATTTCTCTGTTTATTCCTCTAAAGATCTGCCGTCATCAGTGAAAGACAAAGACAGAGTTTATTGAAGGACAGTGAGAAGATGAGTGATCCAGAACCCTGCAGAATTAAACAGGAAGAGGCTGAAGGACTAATAGGTTTGTGTTTATTCATTACTCTTCAATAATGAGGCTGAACAACTGTTAATATTAAACTCCTCCATCAGTTTTGGTTTATTTTCATTCATTCATTCATTTTCTGCCGCTTTTCCGGGGCCGGGTCACGGGGGCAGCAATTTTAGGAGAGAACCCCAGACTTCCCTCTCCTCAGACACTTCCTCCAGCTCCTCCAGGGGGATCCCGAGGCATTCCCAGGCCAGCCGAGAGACATAGTCCCCCCAGCGTGTCCTGGGTCTTCCCCGAGGCCGCCTCCCGGTGGGACATGCCTGGAACACCTCCCTAGGTAGGCATCCATGAGGCATCCGAAACAGATGCCTGAGCCACCTCAGCTGACTTCTCTCGATGTGGAGGAGCAGCGGCTCTACTCCGAGCTCCTCCCGGGTGTCAGAGCTCCTCACTCTATCCATAAGAGTGCGTCCTGCCACCCTTCGAAGGAAACTCATTTCGGCCGCTTGTATCCGAGATCTTGTCCTTTCGGTCATGATCCAAAGCTCATAACCACAGGTGAGAGTAGGAATGTAGATTGACCGGTAAATTGAGAGCTTTGCCTTTCGGCTCAGCTCCTTCTTCACCACAACGGACCGGTACATCAACAGCATTACTGCTGCCGCTGCACCAATCCGCCTGTTAATCTCACGTTCCATCCTTCCCTCACTCGTGAACAAAGCCCCGAGATACTTAAACTCCTCCACCTGGGTTAAGGACTTTCCTCCAACCTGGAGATGGCAAAGATTCAGCACCATGGCCTCTGACTTGGAGGTGCTGATTCCCATCCCAGCCGTGTCACACTTGGCAGCAAACCGCCCCAGTGCATGCTGAAGGTCCATGTCTGATGAAGCCAACATCAGTTTAAATCCAACCAACTTACCTTTTTATTTTATCACAAAATATTTGTGTTTAGGATATTGGACCTGCCTATTTACATGGCTTTGGAATGCTCTAGTGTCGGTCATTTTGCAATAGTTTGTATTTTGCACATACAAGATGTTGCTAAAGATGAAAACACGCCTGTTAAATAATAGTTTGTGTCTAGGGGTGTCACGATTTCGAAATCGATCGAAATTTATGCTCAATTTCGATTATCGAATCAAAAAATAGAATCGTTGATGCTGCCACGCCCCCATGTCACGTCAGCTTGTCTTGCCAAGTGGGAAAAAAACAGGCTTGTTGAAGTGCTTGTTAAACTGCAGAAGCAGGAGACCCGTCGACAGAGCTTAAACCCTCTCCTCTTTCAATGAAGTCGCCGGTGTGGAAGCATTTTGGATTTCCAGTGAGTTATGTTGACAACGTTCGTGTTGTCGACAAAAAAAAACACAGTTTTGCAGCTCTGCTATGTACGTATTACGTACGGTTCGTCCGATAGACAACACCGGCATCGCGATCCTCCGCCCGCCCCCGTTGCAAATCCGCTCGCGAAAAGTACACACTCAGGCCCTGTTTACACTGTCTTTGTTTTTAAATGGCATTTTAGAACGATTTGACATCCACAGTGGCGTGTAGCATTTCTGAGCAGCCCTCCTTCCTCTCTACCTCTGAAAATGCACATCACGTGACCACACAGACACAGACGCACACACAGCCGTGCGCTCGAGACAGCAGGTCTAGGCAGTCAGAGGACTGCTTCAATCTTTCACTCACTTGTACTTAGTCATTTTAGCGAACACCTCAGATACTGTTGGCTGGTTCCTGTTGGTTGTGCGTCTTTTTTACCGACGCCATTATAACGACACAGATCACTGCCTATTCACGAGTCCCGCAGAAAAAGTGATTGACAGGTGGTAATTATGTGTGTATCTTGCCTTTATTCATTTACTGTATGATTTGTTTATGGGTAAAACAAAGACCATGCAGGTCAGGTAGTTTAAACGGTAGGCTACAAATAATTAATTGGTCATTAATTAATTAATTATTTATAATCGAAACGAATCGTGCCTTTAGAATCAAAAATGTAATCGAATCGAGGATTTGGAAGATCGTGACACCCCTTATTTGTATCACTACTTCACATTTCTCTTTTAAAATGTAACATTTTGTCTTCATTTTCAGACCTTAGTGAAGACGTGAAAGTCCACCCTAATGTTCAAACCAAGATGTTTTTATGCCCTTTTTGTGGAAAGAGTTACAATCGTCAAGACAAATTCAGAAAGCATCAGAGCACTCACACTGGAGAGAAACCGTACAAGTGTTCACACTGCTACAAGCCATTCAGTCAGCCAGAGTATCTGAGAAAACATGAGAGGATCCACACTGGAGAGAAACCGTACAAGTGTTCACACTGCGACAAGAGATTCAGCTTGTTAAAAACCATGAAAACACATGAGAGGATCCACACTGGAGAGAAACCATTCACATGTACCGAGTGTGGGACGAGTTTCTCACAGTTATCACACCTTAATCAACACATGAGGATCCACACTGGAGAGAAACCACACGAATGTGATCAATGCGGCAAGACGTTTTCAAGGCTTCCAGATCTGAAGAAACATCTTAGAGTCCATACAAACGAAAAGCCGTACTCATGTTCTGAGTGTGGAAAGAGTTTTATGTGGCAAACAAGCTTAAAATTACATCAGAAGATCCACACTGGTGTGAGAGAGTTCGACTGCTTAGAGTGTGGGAAGACTTTTATTACAGTCGGAGACTTGAAACGACACCAGAGGATTCACACCGGAGAGAAACCGTACGTGTGTTCACACTGCAACCAGACTTTCAGACATTCAGGAAATCTGAAATCGCATGAGATGATTCACGCTGGAGAGTTTCACGCAGTTATCATACCTTAATAAGCATGCAAAATCTAAGATTTGTGTATGTTAGTAAACTCCTGTTATTTATAAGTGAGGTTAGCGTGTACACTCATTAACAATAAGTCTAATCGCTCCATAAAATAACAATCCAGGAACATACTGAAATACTCATTGCTTTGACTCCAGTATGTGTCCAAAATCCAAAAAACTAAACAATTTATGCCTCAAATATATTCAATAAGTATGTGTCCACCAAAGTATAGTCATGTTGTATTGTTCTGAATCAATGTAGTTTTAGCAGCAATAAGATTAATCAATAATCTTAATCTTAATAATTAATCACAGTGGCTCAGAGCTGAAGGTCGCTGATTCAAGTCCTGCCTGGGCCAATTGGCATTTCTGTGTGGAGTTTGCATGTTTTCACTTGTTGGCGTGGGTTTTCTCCGGGTGCTCCAGTTATCCCAACAGTCCAAACACATGCGCTATAGGGGAATTGAATAAACCAAATATGCCATAGTGCAGGGGTCACCAAACTTGTTCCTGGAGGTCCGGTGTCCTGCAGATTTTAGCTCCAACCCTAATCAAACTCGGCTGCAAAAGCTAATCAAGGGCTGCATCCGAAACCGCATACTTCCATACTATACAGTACGCTACAATCAATATGTGAGCCGAGTAGTATGTCCAAATTCATAGAATTCGAAAATCAGTGTGCGAGAAGTACCCGGATGACTTACTACTTCAGGCGAGATTCTGGAGTGCGCATCCCATGCACACTGCGCTATCCCATAATGCCCCACATGAGAATTCATGAATGGAAGTGAAGCGACGCAACTGACGAAGGTAGGTCACGTGACCATGACAAAATGGCGGATGTGGTACATCCGAATTCCATTCATACTTCTCACATTCATACTGTATAGAAAGTACTTTTCTAACGGCCGAGTAGTACGTCTAAATTCAAATGCAGTACCTACTGTGTAGTAGGTGAATTCAGACGCAGCCAAGGTCTTACTAGGTGTACTTGAAGCACCCAGGGAGGTGTGTTGAAGCAAGTTGGAGCCCTCCAGACTGAGATTGGTGACCCCTGCCATAGTGTATGAGTGTAAATGCGAGAGTGTAAGGGTGTTTCCCAGAGGTTGGTAGAGTATCCAAAATCTATACTCAAGTAAAAGTACAAGTACTTGTGGAATTTTTTTTCCTCAAGTAAAAGTAACAATCTTAAAAGGTACTTGAGTAAGAGTAAAAAAGCACCTGATTAAAAAATTACTCAAGTAAATAGTTACTAGTTACTTTAGTCCCCAGCCGGGACCAGAGTGAGGCGACAGTGCTAACCACTGAGCCACTGTTCTGCTCTATTGACTCGCACTTGTAGATAATTATTTGTTTACATGTAAACCAAAGGAAGAAAGAAACAGAAAAAAATGTTAATAAGAGAATTTCTGGGGGATTTGGCACAAAATATTATTATTTCTTGAGATATTGAGATTAAGCTGTGATTTTAAGGATATCCTGGCTGATATTTAGCCCTGAATCAGGCAAATTAAAATTATTATGGAGATTTTTTTTTTTACATCTAGCCTGCTCCTGTGCTAGCTAACAACCAGGCTAAGATTAATACTTTTATTTGTACTTATAGTTTTAGATTAGTTTATCAGTGTAATTGTATTTATTGTAATTTCTTTTTAAAAACCTACTTTTGTATTAATATTACTTGTTAAGCACCTAGAGTCTGAGAGTAATGCAATTTCAATTCTCTATATGTCCTGTACATGTGCTTTAATTGACAATAAACGGTTGACGATTGGTCTGTTAGTTTCGCCGTCAGGATTTTTCTTTATCATCACTCCATGTTCTTGGCTGTTTACATATATACTCCAATTATTCAAATTACTATTACACACATGATCAAATCAATATTTTTAACATGTTCATAAATGGCCATTTCAGATTTCAACAAAGGGGAGAAATCAAAGAAATAAAAAGTAGATGGACGAATTAATTAACATCTCTTAAGTGTAAGTGCCTTTTTTATCAACTTTCTAAGTGCCTAATAAACAATATTTCACCTCACGATTGAGATTAAGACTTTTTTTGTCTACCTTAGCAATTGTTTTGGTTTGGCTAGTATAGGGTTTGTTGATCCTCCGTTGCTCCCGCCTCGCCATGATGACGTCACAACTGACGCGTTCATTCAGCGTCGAGTCTTCAGAGCTGAGGTGAGTCGTTTTCGCTTTTTCTCGTGTTTACTCAACAATAAAACACACTTTACAGTTTATTAAAGCGACAATCTGCGACTAGTTTCTGCATTGAGTTCACCTCTATCTGTGTCTGCTGACCAAAACAATACAGCAGGCAGAGAGGAGCTCTGAGAGGACAATATGAGTGAATGTGTTTGGGCTTTTCTGTGTAAGTGTTTGTTTATATTGTAAAGTATGATCTTTGAAGGAAGTAATGAGAATCTACTGCTGCAGAAATACGGACTTTGATGGTGAAAATGCTTATGTTCAGTTTCTGTATAACTGCAACAATAATTAGTTTATCAGAGCTGATGAAATCCTCCTTATTTCATGTCAATAGATTCTGTTTTCAGATAATTATACTTATTTCATTATACTTGCATGTTCAGACTGGAAAATTGTCACATTAAGTTAATTTTATTGGTGTCAGCTGACTTGAACACATAATAATCCCACACCGTATCACCTATTATTATAAGATGATTTAATTCATGCAAATGAATCAGATTTCTGTTTCTCCTGAAGCTCCATCAGTGAAAGACAAAGACAGAGTTTATTGAAGGACAGTGAGAAGATGAGTGATCCAGAACCCTGCAGAATTAAACAGGAAGAGGCTGAGGAACAAATAGGTTTGTGTTCATTCATTACTCTAATAATGAGCCTAAACAGCTTCACTTCTATATTACTTTTCATATGACCTTTTATTTTATTTAATCAAGTAACATTTAACAATAAAATGTAGGAGTGTAACAATCATGACAAGGGATGCTCAAAATAATCGATTCACTGTTAACCGAAAGGGTGCGTTTTAAACTGATTAATGGTATCAGTTAAATGATTAAAAATATTATTTTATATATTTTAGAGTTTGGCTGCTGATCGAATGCGAGTTTTTTATTTTTGGCGTTAAGAGGGGCGTCTTTTAAACACAAGTGTTTTGTACGTGGCTCATCCTAGAGCAGGGGTCCGTTCTTCGTACCTCGCTTAAATGATCTAAGATGATTTGGCAGATCCTGGATCTTTTAATCTTGATAACTGATCTCTGGCTAATTTGGTTCTTCAAACAAGTTCATGAATCAGATTAAAATGTCTGGATGAACTGATCTGAGATCGCTGTGTGTGTTGTGAAGGACAGATCTATCGATCCTCGAAATCATGATCAGCAATGCAGCAATTGGCTGACGGCACAGTAGCGTAATGACATCATCTGATTAATATTCAATTATCCATGTGAGCAAAATTACATCAAATTAGCAGTAAATGGTTTTTTATGACTCAATAATCTTCCACATTTGTTGTGAGCTGCAGGCTTTACACTTTCATGTGTCAAGAGTATTCATCATGTATTTCAATGCAAATCAATGTATTTAGTTCTACATTTAGACAAGATTTTCGTTATTATAGTAACCGTTTTTAATCGGTGTAAAGAATAATTGGATGTTTACAAAAGCAATTTGATATTGGTAAAGGCGTCTGCAATTTTTGTGTAGCATCAAATCACCGTCATATTAACTGTCAAAACATGTTTATGACTGCATAAATGTATTATTGCTTTTAAAACAAGTTACATATGGTGCATTTCTATTATCATACACAAATTGTATTAAAGCGATTTAAAAAGTTCAAATCAACAAGTTTTCTCTTGGCACCACCAGGTGGCAGTCTTTGTACTTTCATTTCAGAGTGCAGATTGCATAAGTTTTATTAATATATATATATATATATATATATATATATATATATATATATATATATATATATATATATATATCTATATATATATATCTATATATATAAGTTATATATATTAGTTAAAAATATTTACTATTTTCCCAAGTGTATATAACTACTGTAAGAAAATATGAGCATTTGATACATACTTTCAGTATTATCTTAGCATGAACTGACTCGATCTAATCCTGTTTATATGAATTGAACCTGCTCCTGACCAGGTTTGATATAACAGAACTGTTGCTATGACAACAACTCTCAGATCAACTTTCGTCAAATCGTCAACATCCAAATCCAGCCAACTGAGTAATCCACGTACGAAGAACTGACCCCAGCAGTGTGTGTTGTCAAGACAACTGCAGAGAACTTTGAAAGACAGAGGAGGGACTAGTGCTCGCTGTTTCAAGTTATCCAGAGCTGTATGAGTTTACAAATTTCGAATATCACAATATTATTAAATAGTACAATTGTAACAACACGGACAGCAACACTCTTGCACAATCCATACCCAGCTGATTCAGTCATTTGCTAGTGACATAAAAAAAGAGCACCGCACTTTGTTTTTCCTTGTCAACAATAAAAGGCAGTGTGGTGCGCCTCGCGTTTTTGGAGGAAAAAAGTGCGTTTGCTGTCATCGCCCCCTTAAAGTGCAACTGCAACACATATTTGTTCAGTCGTTGGACGGTAACGTGTAACCACACGTGCCTACAGACATATTTGCCAAAGAAACAAAATGGTAGAAGAAAATTGCTGTTTGATACAGACGAGTTGGTGCCAAAACAGCGCTGAGACTGATGGCCTCCTGGATCTGCGTCATAAACACAACACATAGGTTTTAGCTTTCATTTTACAGATTATAACGCATGTATGCAAATTAATGCAATATCATATTTAAACAACAAAACTGTTTACAAAAAGTCAACATATGCGCACGTTGTCTTTTCATCACGCAGCGTGCGCACTTGAATCGCGAATGAGAGAGGAAACCACATATCAAGACATAATCTTTAAAATAATGATTTAGTTAATGAAATGTAAAAATGTTTTGAGATATAATAATAACAGCATGGCATTAAATAAATGCATATTTTAATGGAGCGAGCGATTTGAGGAAGTCGGCTATTTTTCTTTGACAAAAGACAATAAATATGATTGAAAAAAAAAAAATAGCCTATTCCCGTTCTTAAAAAGGATCAGTCAGTGTTTTCATCTTGTAATCTAAATGAATCATTTTAAGTGAAATTGTTTAGGGCAGGCCTATTTATTTTATTCATTTTATTTCGTTTATTCTGTTCTTCTATGCTGTTGGAAACACTGCAGTTGCGTGAAGATGCTCTGTTGTCATGTTCTCTTATTAATATGCTAGCATGTTGAATTAAATCAATATTTTAAATGCAATATTTAATGTGTCAGACACAAAATAGACACGTCATTTTTTTAAAATATTAACCTGACCAGTTAAACGTTAATATTCGATTAGCGAGCGGCGGTTGTCAGTTAGCGAAGTTAACCGAAATGAGCATCCCTAATTGTGATAAATGTATGCACTGCGAATTGAGAAATAATACAATGCATCAATTTATTAAATTGTATGAATGAATTGAGATTCTCAGTTTAGCTGGTTCTAATCTTATTTCTTTAATTTTCAGATGTGATGGTGAAGGTGGAGAGTGAAGTACTGAGTGAAGATGAGGAGAAACATCATGTCAGTGAAGAAAAAGCTCCCATAAAGACCGAACAGAGTTTTTTAATGAACAGCACAGCTGTAAATGATTTCGCCTGCACTCAGTGTGGAAAGAGTTTCAGCCACGAATGCGATCTCAACCTTCACATGAAGATCCACGCTGGAGAGAAATCATATCCCTGCGTTGCTTGTGGGAGGAGTTTCACACATGTATCATCTCTACGTATACACACAAAACGAATTCACAGTAAGTAGATCATCTAAAGTTCCAGCTCTTCCAGGTTGTATTGGTTTATAGAAGATTCACAAAGTCTAAAACACTAAAGCAGGAGTTCTCAAACTCAGTCCTGGATAGGGATGGGTCTTGTTAAATTTTTAACGGTATTACTACTTTTGTCGATACCACTTATCGGTTCGGTATTTTAACAGTTCACTTATCTGTAATTTTTGTAGTGTTTTTTAATAATAAAAACACAAAGTGAACATAATTAACAACAATTTATTTTATTATAACGTTTTTTATGTCAAATAAAACAAAACCAATAATTGTAAAGAGAATAAATAAAATATTTTCTGTAAAAAAATGTACAATGGTTTGAAGGAAAACGACTCAGTTTTTCACCTTTTTTTCTTCTGGAGAAAAATCAACTTGTTTGCCTTTTCTGTCAGAAGTCGGGATCTTTCGTGGTTTATGGCTATAACAAGCTGTCTGTATAAACACACACACACACACACACACACATAGACACACAGCACCAAGCAAGCGACACACAGCATCACATTCTCTCATTCACACACACACAAACATAGACAGCACTAAACAAGCGACACACAGCATCATGCTCTCTCTAATTCACACACATAGACACACACATATGCGTGCTTGCTCGCTCGGGAGCGATATTGTTAGACAGCCCGCTCCCGTTCAAATTACACCAGAGTAACCGACCACTCCAGCGATTTATTTGGAAATTTAATCCCGTGCTGCAAGAAATCTGGTCTGGGCCCGTGCCTCCCACGCTACAGCCGCGGGAATGCAGACCTCTATCCAGAAGTATCGCTGTAACAGCCGAGAGGAGAGGAAAAGTCACGCCAGCTTGTCAAATGGGCCACAATGAGAGAGAGAGAGATGGAGTTTACTGTCATTCTCTCAGTCGCAGTGAAATAGGAGCTTCTGCTGTGTGTCAGTGAAAGACTGTCCAGCAAACACACACGCAGTGAAACTGAGCACAGCTTCTGCGTTTTTTAAGTAGTTGGAGCATTGTAAATACTCTCCTCCCTCGCCATAGCTAAGGCAACATATGAGAAAAATGGCATCAGTACATAATAACCGATTATGATTATTACTGAACCGATATTGAATTGTCTAGGTCTGCATCGCGGTGCACTGGAGAAACAATTAATTTTGACACCCCTAGTAAGTAATGTTTACCCTGTAATATCTCTCCAGTACAGATAGCAGAACTGTTAATGTCAGAGCTTAACGATGCTTCGGTCTTTTATAATTTAGCACTGATACCGATAAAGTACCAGGTTTCCTGGAGGTTCAGAGTTTTGCAGATTTTAGCTCCCAACTTGCCTCAACACACCTACAAGGATGTTTCTAGAAAGCCTAGTAAAGCTGCGGTCACACTAGAGTTTGAGCTTGCAAAATTCTGTTGTACGGCACTGCGAAAAGGGGCGGGATAAAACAAGATGATTAGACATTTTAAAAAGCGCGCGATTGGTCCATATTTTACATTTCTGTCCAGAGAGGACATGTTTTGATAATTGTTTGGTCTCTCACAGTCAAGTCATGTGATTTCGCAGGTCAGAGTTCACCAAGCTTGAACTTTGCAAAACTGCGAAATTTGACGCACGAACTTGCATATGAATGGAAGTCTATGGGGGGAAAAGTGCAGTGTGACCGCAGCTGAAGAGCTTGATTAGCTAGCACAGGCTGGCATGGGCTGGTAAAAGATTCTGAGGGTATGATAACCTTGGATAAAAATATCACGATTTTTATGGTATTGTGACTGCTGCTCTAAAATATATATTTTTGCAATGGTTTGGTAAAAAAAACTAAAGTTTTTCCCCTTTTTGAACAAAATAGATTTTATTTTGAGAAACTTTTAGAATATTTTTGTAGGGATAGTTTACAGATTGACCCAAAGAATGACCAGTCTGGTAGATGAAGAAGAGCCGGAGTCAGAGATTTAAATAAATAAATCAAGTTTACTGAAGATAGTTTGCAGTTTCATCCGCAGAAGCCAGCTTCAACACTCGTAATGAGTTCATAGGCCGCTCTGCTTACAATCACCAATCAATAACAATTATACTCTCACATAACGTCATTAACTGCGTCATACATACAGGTGTTCTAGCCTGATTGGTTAAAACACAGATAGACTGGGAACATTTGCACGTGGGGTTTGTGCGTATATTCTGAACAATATCTAAACATAAACAATAGACATCCCTTAGACTGATTATTAGAGCTGACTCCAGACCTGTGAAACGGATCAACAATCAAATAAAACACACACACACACACACACACAAAGTATAATCTGTTTCTTATCCAAGGCTGAGTGTACTGTCAGCCGTCTTTATCGAAACTGGTTAAAAACTGGTATAATCTACATTCAGGCAGATATATTCTTACTACACAAAGTCTATCTTGAATAAAAAGTAGAATCACTTTAAAAGATTTAATCGTAAAAATAGACATTTTAGACAATATTAACTCCTAGAAATAACAATAGAAACAGCTGCTTCCAGTCCTCAGTTCCACTCAAGGTCTCCATGACCTCTGACCTAGTTTGCTGGCTCCTGAAAATAGTCATAAAGAGACAGGCAAATGCACTGAACTTATAAAAACGTACTTATATTACTTATATTAAGCAATGTGTTAACTTATTCATTAATTCAAATCAATTCACAGTTAAATACTGAGAAACAGGATGATGAAAAGGATAAACGTTGGTCCATGATGAGATGGACTGGAAAGCAGAAATCCGAATCCTTCATTTTGGAGCAGTAAACATGTCAGGCTAAATAATTCAAATATAGTCTTCTGCTGTCTTCATTAGTTTCAAAAACACAGATTTTCTTCACAAATTAAAACGGCTTCTCTGTATATCTTTTCAGCCAGAGATACTGTTGTTCTAAAAAAAATTACTGCTGAAGCCCCTATTTCTCTGCGATTGAGGGAATGAAAGTACTCCATTTCTCTCTCTCTCTCTCTCACTGTGGCCCATTTCACCTGCTGGCGTGACTTTTCCTCCCCTCTCTTTTCATCTCGGCTGTATGCATTCCTGAGGCTGTACCTGTGCTTTATCGGAGGACCTGAACAGATTTCATGTGTCGCGGGAATAAACTTCTGAGTAAAGCGCGGGAGCGGTCGGTAACTCTGGTGTAATTTTAACAGGAGTGGGCAGTCTAACAATATCGTTGCCAAGCGAGCGAGCAAGCAAGCGCGTGTGTGCGGGTGCGTGTTTGTTGGGTGCTGTCTATGTTTGTATAGACCTTTTTCATGGCTGCTGCATGGAGGGCGCCATAGCGCCCAGCGTCTTCCGGTAGAATGCTAAAAACTTCCAATTACAGCGTGTACAACTGATAATTTGCGCTCCGAAAATGGCTTTCAATACCGTTTTCAATGGATAACAGAGTGTTTTTGTGACACACAACCTAGAAATGTGTCTGTTAAAGCCGTTATAATCTGTCACATGTGGTTCAAGCGCGTCAGAGATACAAGAAAAACGTTCTCCTAGTTCACGTGTCTGCCGTCAGAAATACAGTGTGTGTGTGCGTTCCCAGCCTGTCAGCTGTTAGCTCAGCGGCTCTTTAACACACACACACACACAGAGAGAGATAGAGAGGGAGAGAGAGAGAAAACCAGAGAACTGGCATGAAACTCAACAGGTATGAAAGTCGTGCAATTTACAAAAATGAGCAATAAAAGTCTGTTATTGATCCTCTGCTGGCTGATCTGCTGTTCATGCTAATCGCGAGCCGTTTGTGTTTTATTTCGTGTGTTGTTTTCACCACGGTTTGTGTTTTTCTGTGATTTCGAAATAACACTCGCCTATATTTTCACTGTCACAGTTATTAAATCAGTGTGTCAGTGGCACAGTACAGGCTACGTGTGTGTGTGTCAAACATTTTGGTGATTTACATTAGTTTGGGCTGGTTATATATTTGAAATAAAGAGAAAATGTTGACTTTAGCGATGACAAGGCTTCATTTAAACTGCAGAAGATGCCGTCTGACAACGAGGGGAAAACGCCTCACAGCAGCTGTTTTCCATCCTATTAGATCGCATTTCTTTAAATGATCAGTCCAGGAGATGCTGCTGATGGACAACAGTATTAGTTCAAAGAGGATAAAAGCAGGTAAAATAGATTAAAACTATCGTTTCAAAGCTGTCCAAATGTGACTGTTTACACGCATCAGCTGCCGACCGGAAGTTCTTCGCATTCTCCTTGCGCATACACGCAAAGCATAATGGGTAATTTTGCGTTCCAAGAAAAAGGTCTATATGTGTGTGATAGAGACAGTGTGGTGCTGTGTGTCCGTCTGTGTGTATTTATACAGACATCTTGTTATAGCCACCCTTCAAAATCGTACATTGCCTCAAAAGCATCGTCACTGCACCGTGATGCACAGAGATATCGAATTGAACTGATGGCATGATAATCGTAACCGAACCGTTAAACCAATATAGGTTCACACCTCTACCGTTTATCAACCCATGCCTAAGCCCAGGTGTGTCTGATTGGAGCTAAAACCTCCAGGACCGAGACTGAGAACCCCTCAATCCCAAAGAGATATTCTTGCTTTTGATGAATCCTTTCATTTGTTACTGTTTCGGCTCTGCTCGAGCCGAGACTGTGTGTGTTTTTCCACACATTAGGGTTTAATGCGTCTCCCACTGTGGCGGATGTAATATCTCAGCTCAAAAACTTCTCAGATTTGGACTTTCAATCAAAACATGAAGTAATAAAGGATGGACGACCAATGCCGGAGCTAAAGGACTTGCTTCAAACGACGGGACAGAAGATAACTCGATCCTTTCAAAGGGATTGGTACGACCGAAAAGACTGGCTGTGTGGCTGTGCCACAAGAAACCGCCTATTCTGTTATCCCTGTCTTTTGTTCTCAGCTTGTGACAATGTATGGACTGACACAGGGTTTTGTGACTTAAAAAATCTACCAAGAAGTCTCACCAAACACGAATGCTCAGCTACTCACATTCAAAGCCAAATCGCTTTAAAAACGTTTGGAACTTCGCAGATAGACTTGGCCTTAAACGAACAACATAAGCTAAACATTAGCATTCACAATGCTATGGTGAAGGAAAATCGAGAGGTTTTAAAAGATCTTATTAACGCAACCTGCTTCTTAGC
This sequence comes from Danio rerio, assembly GCF_052040795.2. NCBI lineage: Eukaryota > Metazoa > Chordata > Actinopteri > Cypriniformes > Danionidae > Danio > Danio rerio. Next base: position 1,945,293 of record NC_141042.1, read on the forward strand.
CAAACAGCAATTGGCGTTACGCAGTAGCAACGACAGTGCAAGCTCTTCCAATCGTGGGAATTATGTTGAGCTATTGCATGCTTTTGCCGAGAAAGACGAGAGGCTTGCAAGACACTTGCAGACATCTACTCTATTTTCTGGCTCGTCAAACGGTATACAGAATGATTTAATTGAAGCAATGAGTCACGTGATCAGAAGTGACATCAAAAAGGACATTGACCGGGCATCATTTGTTGCCGTACAAGTAGATGAGACAACGGATGCCACTAACAAAGCCCAGATCTCTGTCATTTTGCGTTATGTGGCTAAAAGTGAGGCGGCCTGTGAAGTGAGGGAGGCCTTTCTGGAATTCGACGATGTAAGTGGTGACAGAAGCGCCTCTGCTGTAGCCCAGTATGTCCTGGGAGTGTTGGAGAGATACAAGTGTGTTGACAAGCTGGTAGCTCAGACCTACGACGGAGCATCTGTAATGCCATCCGAGCTTAATGACCTGCAAGCGAAGATTAAAGAGAAGGTTCCTCACGCCATGTTTACCCATTGTTATGCACATAAACTGAACGTAGTGCTGCAGGATTCAGCAAAGAGCATGTCCGAGTGTAGAGCCTTTTTTAAAACAATTGAAGGACTAGGAACATTTTTCAACAAGTGCACAAAGCGCACCCAGTTACTGGATGACGTTGTGAAACGGCGTTTACCAAGAGCAGCGCCCACAAGATGGAGCTCAAAGTCGAGACTGTTGCAAACTACAAGCATGTACCAATCTGACCTGCTTACCGTATTTAGTATTATGATTGAAAATCCAGACATCTGGGATAATGACACTGTAATTATGGCCTCTGGATATGAGCGGTGGCTATCAAAGGCATCAACATGCTTTCTCATCATGGCATATGATGGAATCTTCAATGAAACGGATGCACTCTTCAGAGTACTGCAAAACAAAGCCATGGACATTGGGTTTTGCTGTGCACGAATACGCGACACAATTGGAGCTGTGGAAGACCAGAGGCAGGAGTTTAAGAGTTTCTACGAGCGGTTTGAGCAGAAGTGCTCCTCACTTGGTCTGACAGATAGTGTGCAAAGTCAGCAGCTGGTCAGAGATGAGCGGAAACGATTGTTTAGTAACATTCTGGACAACATTACTGCTCAGCTGAGAGCAAGGTTTGATCATTTTAGCGGTCTATCTTTCCTTGGTTTGGTCGACTGTACAAGATTTAAGGAAATGTCAAAACACTTCGATGACGCCAAAGTGCAGAGCTTGTCCAAATATGCCAAGTTTTTTGACTTTGTCAGACTAAAAGCTGATCTGATCGGACTGTACAGCTCACAAACAGTGCGGAATGAATGTAAATCCCCTATACAGCTTCTCAGCTTTTTGACCCAGAAGAACCTGACGCAGGCTGTTCCTGAAGCCACCAAATTACTCCAGCTGGCTCTCACTATACCGGCTACTCCAGTGTCTGTGGAAAGGTCATCCTCTGCTCTGAAACGACTCCAATCCTACAGCCATAATCGCACCTCTCAAGGACAACTTACATCCCTGGCAATCTTCTACATTGAGACTGAGAGACTTCAGAAAATAAAAGAAGATAAGGAGGACTTTTACGCCAAAGTCACAGAGATTTTTATTCAGAAAGAGCGGAGTATGGACTTCATTTACAAGTAATGGTAGGACCAGTGTGCAGGAGAGAAAGATCGAGCACACATCGGCCATGATGCTCTGTTGCTTGTTTTTCAAAAGGCTATAAACAAACTTAAGGGGATAAAAATGGTAGTTTAACGTTAAGTCAGACATAAAGGAATAGTATTAAACATAATGATTCCTTCCATTTATACAGCGCTTTTCTGGACACTCAAAGCGCTTTACACATTTTTTGGGAGGAATCTCCTCATCCACCACCAGTGAGCAGCATCCATGTGGACGACAGGACAGCAGCCATATTAAAGCCTGGTTTATACTTCTGCGTCAAGTGACCGGTGTAACTCATGGCGCATGCAATGCACGTAGCTGTGCATTTATACTTCTGCCCGCTGTCTCTGTTGGTCTGAATTAACACTTCGGAAACGCTAGTTGGCAGTGAGGTGTAAATGTTCCTCTGTGTCGAGTTTCTTCGCTGCTGTTTTGCTTTTCCTGAACACTTCCTGGATGTACAAGTGACTCAAACTCGCTTATTTTGAGGCAGGAACCGGCGGACGGGCAACAACTTTAACTATGAGGTAAACACAAAACAAAACTTTCCATCCGTAGCTCCTTCACGGGACTCCACACTTGTAAACATCGCTAGCGCCATTCGCGAGGCTCTCGGTCCAGCCCAGACTCGTCAGCGCTACCAAGCCGACCAATCACAGAGCTTGCGCTACACGTCGTTGCGACGTGTAGTTACATTTTTTTTAAAGGTGCACGTCAGTGACGGCCACGGCGAAGGGCTATGCGTTAGCGCCATAGCATACGCCGGTGTTTGACGCAGAAGTATAAATCAGCCTTAAGCCAGACCGCACACCAGCTGATTGGTAGAGAGCAGACCGAGTGATGAACCCAGTTATGATATGGGGAGGGTTAGGAGGCCATGATGGACAAAGGTCAGTGGGCAAATTTGGCCAGGATGCCAGGTTAAACTCATACACTTTTTCGAAGGACGTCCTGGGATTTTTAAGGATCGCAGAGTCAGGACCTCTTACAGTATGGTGTCCCTATCAAAATACAGGGGCGTTAGGACCCACACAGACCAGAGGTTGAGCGCCCCCTGCTGGTCTCACTAACACCACTTCCAGCAGCAACCTAAAATTCCCATGTGGTCTCCTATCCCAGGTACTGACCAGGGGCCTCATGTATCAATGCTGCATAAGCACAATAACTTTGCGTATGGCAAATTTCACGCTCACGTTTGGATTTACTAACGATGAAATAAACGTAAGAATTTTAACTTCATGCCTGGCGTACGTGCATTTCTTGTGTGTGTCTGTTTTATTTCCATTGGCAACTCCTAGATGCAATTGTGTTAAATTGCACACTACAAAGTGTCTTTGAGCCGTGCAATGGCAGCTGTATGAGACGGGTTCATCCGCATGTCTAGAAGGTATATGAGGTTTCCATACCATGCAGTTGACCAGCCAAACATTAAAAGCACAATTGGCAGCGATCACCGGTTTTCCCAAAGTAATCGGAGCTATCGACTGCACGCACATTGCTATGAAGGCACCATCTGAAGACGAATTTGCATACGTGAATCAGAAACATTTCCATTCAATAAATGTGCAATTAATATGTGATGCTCAAATGATTCCTACTTGTCTTCCTCGTGATGAAGAATAGGCAAAATCTGATTTGTACAGGGGCAAAAAAGATGAATGAGTTCATCAGACGGTGGATTCAAACCGGGTTTATGATCTAACGTGTGCAGGGCCGGAGCAAGCTGAACTGCCGCTCTAGGCAGAGGATGATCACGCCGCCCTTAACCCCAATGTGAAAACGAAAGTGACAGGTTATGAAAATGAAGTGAGGTGTCGCGGACCTCTTTTCCGGCGCACTATTCGCGGATATAACTGAGGACGCGCGGGTGCTGAGGGAGGGAGGGAGGTGTCGCGGATACTGCGCTCTTTATTTTGCCGCCCTATGTGCGGATATAACTGAGGACGCGCGGGTGTCGCGGACCTCAATTCTGCCGCCCGACACGCAGGTGCTGATGGAGGTGTCGCTGATGCCGCCCTCTCTATTCTGTCGTCTATGCGCAAATATATCTGAGGACGTGGGTGGTGAGGGAGGTGTCGCGGACATAACTGAGTACGTGGGTGGTAAGGGAGGTGTCGCGGACGCCGCCCACTCTATACTGCCGCCCTAGGCGGCCGCCTAGGTCGCCTCTATGGACGCGCCGGCCCTGAACGTGTGCCATGCGCTTTAGGAGCTACGCCACTCACGCTGCTGTTTGCCGCTCTTAGTTATGTTGTCTCTGTCAATCAAACGCTGATGGGCGGGAATCTCAACTAGCTCATTCCAATGAGGTGTGCTATTTGCACTTAGCCTAAATAGACATTACAAAATTTTACACCTTTCAATCGGACCATTTCTTTTTTAATTCACTCAAAGTGTGATGTTCAGACCCCACTGCATTAACCGCGTCAGCTAAACTCTCCCACTCTATTTTATTCTTTTGTTAAAATTCCGGAGGACAAACTTGCAAATAACAGTTTTTCTCCGGTCTACCTCCGAAAGGAGCACCTCCAATTCACATTCTGTTCAAAGTTTCTCTTCTTGCGTGCTTTTGCCATTGCTTTTTCATTTGGTTTTGCCAAAGAAGAGTCATTACCATATTTATTACAGGGGAGGGATTTTGTCCACATTCTCTTTTTACATCTGAATTAATGTGAAACTAGCATACGTGCATGAGCGCAAAACCCCTCCCTGCCTCCTGCACATTTACAGCTTTGTGCATACGCAAGGTTTTGGTATGAATTCAACACAAGTCTTCGTACATGAGGCCCCAGGTGCAGCCTTGCTTAGCTTCAGTGGGCAACCATGTGACCAATTCTAAATGTGATTAATGAAAATTTAAATTAAAAATCAAAAAATGTACCTGATGTTGTCTTAAAATAACAACCGAAAAATAACTTATGAAAAAACTACTGGATAATGATTTTATTTCATCTTAAAACAATCTTAGTATTTTTAAAGATACAGTAAATTTGTATTTACGCATTATACACATTATATACATAAACAGGAAGAGACTGAAGAACTAATAGGTTTGTGTTTATTCATTACTCTTCAATAATGAGGCTGAATGACAGTCGGGTTGTTCATTTTTAAGCTCTTCATCCATTTTAGTTCTTTTTTCATATTAATTTGTCTTAATTTTTGTGTTTTTGATTATGAGACATGCCTGAATCAACTTTACATCTCAAACTGTTTGTGTTGTGTACCTGATGTTGTCTTAAAATAACAACCGAAAAATAACTTATGAAAAAACTACTGGATAATGATTTTATTTCATCTTAAAACAATCTTAGTATTTTTAAAGATACAGTAAATTTGTATTTACGCATTATACACATTATATACATTAACAGTATTTTGTAATGCACGTTTTTATTATTTACCCCCGTTTATTTATGCTTTTGAATTACATTATGAGAACTTTTATCCTTGAAATGTTTGAAAAAGTGACTTTTATTGTCATTTTTAATATTGTGCAGTGCTATATTGTCTGTGTTGGTGTTGCATATTACGCTACAGAAACCTTGTAATAAACTGCAGCACATTTTCTGTTATTTTACAGACCTAATGCTCTAGATAACATTTCTTACACATTATATAACTTCAAATTACCAAAAAGTCACTTTGTTAAACTGTAGAGTTAAATTTTCATCGTCAGAAGTGGATAGAGTCAATGTCCAACCTGAAGCCAACCAACCTAACATCAACGCTAATGATGTTACAGCTTGATGTTGTGTGGGCGTTACCACTATGACGTCTATCAGATGTTGGATTTTGGTTGCCATACCTGACGAATAAATGTCAGTTTTTGACGTCAATATGATGCTGGTTTAAGATGTTGGCCTGATGTTGGTTGATTTTTTTTTATTTATTTATTTATTTTTTTTTATGTCTGCTACGCCCCTGGTCACTATGTGGGCATATTTACTGTAGAAAACCTGTCACTGAAATATGAGGGCAAAAATAAAATAAATAATCATTCATTAATTGTAATCGAATTCAAATGTTAAATTAATTAAGATTTTGATTTCAGGCCAGATTGCCCAGCCATATTGTTAAATGATGTACAAATTATGTGTTTTCTGAAAAGAGAGGCTTCACATTTTATAGAGAGACCATGCTTTATTTTAGTCATGATATGCTTGTTTTCCCATCATTATCATTATTATTATATATCTTCAAGCATTTTTAAAGTATTCATTCTTACATTTTGTTAAAATCTAATTTCCTGATAGTTACCTCAGTAAGATGATTTTGTTACGTTTGCTTTTTTTAAGGTGCATTTTTTTAACTACGTTTTAAGTGTCTAGCAGACGGTCTCTCACAATGTTTGGACTTGTCGGTAGAATTTTAATTTGGCGTGTTTTTGTTGAACCGCCGTTGCTCCCGCCTCGCCGTGATGACGTCAGCGCTTGACGCGTTCAGTCAGCGTCGAGTCTTCAGAGCTGAGGTGAGTCGTTTTCGCTTTTTTCTCGTGTTTATACAACAATAAAACACACTTTACAGTTTATTAAAGCGACAATCTGCGACTAGTTTCTGCATTGAGTTCACCTCTATCTGTGTGTCTGCTGACCAAAACAATACAGCAGGCGGAGAGAAGCTCTGAGAGGACAATATGAGTGAATGTGTTTGGGTTCTATGTTAATGTTTTTTCTACGTTTGTATTCGTAACATCGCTACGATATGTAAATAAACTTAAATGTTTACAAGTTGAACAAAACGTGAATCTACTACAAATGTTTTTTTTTTCTCTCAGTGTCTGTACATAGATTTGCTAACAATCTAATTTAGTGGTATGAATGCTAATGAGCAGTGTTACGGATGTGACATTTGCAGTAAAAACTCAAAGCATAAATTCACATAAAAAGTATATGTTAACATTATATTAAAACATTTGTTTATATTTTCCAGAACTCACTACAAAGTTAATAGAGGTAAAGTTGGTTTTATATTCGCACATTCGTTCATTTAGCAGTCTCTATATTGTTTTATGTTACTTTGAATATTCGATCGGAATTAGCATACAAGTATGACTTGAAAACAACATTAACACTGATAATTTGACTGTGATCAATGTTGACTTTGATAGTCATTGGCTGCTAATATGATTTCGCTATTTAGAGCTTGCAAATTATACTTTTATGAAATTATATTGTTAAGGGGAAAGTCTATATGTGCGAATACATTCATTCATTCATTGTCTTGTCGGCTTAGTCCCTTTATTAATCCGGGATCACCACAGCGGAATGAACCACCAACTTATCCAGCACATTTTTACGCAGCGGATGCCCTTCCAGCTGCAACCCATCTCTGGGAAATGAATGTGCAAACATAAAACTAACTTTATCTCTATACAGAGTTATGGGATCAGAAAAATATCAACAATGTAAACATGTTTTGTACTTAAAATAGAAAATAAACATGCGTTATGTATGTGACAAAAAAGTCTGTGAGTTTACAGTACACAACATACTTTGTAGAAATTCTGTGAATTAAACTGCACAACCCAAAAGAAACAATGATAATCATAAAAATAAGAGTTGGCTAACAATAAAAACAAACAGTTTTGATTTTATTTAAAATTTTTGCATTTATAAGGAAAAAGTGCCGTTATGGATGTGCATCCCCACTTTTAGAGACAGACCATTTAGAAACAGGTGATAAAGAATGTAACCCTTTGGATTTCATACAGCTGTCCCCTCGGCTTTTAAAATGTCCACTACACCCCTGGTGTGACTTTGGTAAATCAAATATAATAGTTTGAAAACACTGACCGATACATTTCTGAGTATTTCTAGAGTACTGTAAAATACTTGCTAATAAAAAGGCTTAGAAACGGTTTCCGTATTTTGGTAAACCTGAATTTTTTTCATGGCAAGGTTGACATTTGCATGTAATAGCTCTAATATTAAACTAGATAAAAACAAAGTGTAACTGGATATCAATTAAAAAGTATGCATTTACTATTGAAATATATCCTGCCAACACAGTTTTAAAATGAACTGATCCCGAATGATGTTTAATGAGTGTTTATAGTCTGATGCTCAACAATATTTTCAGAGCTGCTAAAATCCTCTGTATTTAAGTTCCTGTTTTTACTTCATTCAGATTAGGTTCATGTTATTGGTGTCCGCTACATTACATAATCACATATTGTATCTATCACCTAGAGATATAAATATGATCTGATTTATTTAATCAATCAGTGTAAATGAATCAGATTTCTCTGTTTATTCCTCTGAAGCTCCATCAGTGAAAGACAAAGGCAGAGTTTATTGAAGGACAGTGAGAAGATGAGTGATCCAGAACCCTGCAGAATTAAACAGGAAGAGACTGAAGAACTAATAGGTTTGTGTTCATTCATTACTCTTCAATAATGAGGCTGAAGGACAGTCGGGTTGTTCATTTTTAAACACTTCATCCATTTTAGTTCTTTTTTCATATTAATTTGTCTTAATTTTTGTGTTTTTGATTATGAGACATGCCTGAATCAACTTTACATCTCAAACTGTTTGTGTTGTGGTGCTGAAAAAGGGGTTTCAAGGGGTATCCAGCCCTTCCCTTTAGCCCTCTGCCTTCAAGCTAAAGAGAATTGGGACACCCCTACCCTTTCATGTGATTGTAAGGGGTAGAATTGGGATTGGGCCAAACTAATCTATTTTTGAGTCGTTTGGCAAAATTTTAATTGTTAACAAGTTGCTTCCAAACAAATCTTCAGCTAGCCCAAACATTGATCACACTACAAGCTAGTCATAACTACAATGCTGTTAAAAGTGAAAATTAACATTAATATGTTTATCTAAATCAGTTGTCTGTGATCAGCTCAGCTCACCTAAACACGCACACACACACACACACACACACACGCACACACACACACACACACACACACAAGTCAAGCATGAAATTATTTACTAGTTCTGAGATCAGTTTTTTTTACCAACAGATGGCGCTGTACTCCATACTACAAATTCTTACACACACCACTTTAGCCTAAAATGATTATTCGTAAAGTTAGGAAATGTTTAGGTAAAAATTCAGTGTAAAATAATCTTGTGGTATAAATGACTTAATTTTCAGATGTGGTGGTGAAGGAGGAGAGCGAAGCACCGAGTGAAGATGAGGAGAAACATCATGTCAAGAATGAGAACAGAACAGCCGTGAACGGTCTCATCTGCACTCAGTGTGGAAAGAGTTTCAGCTGCAAAAATAGTCTGAAGCGCCACATGATGGTCCACACTGGAGAGAAACCGTTTCACTGCATTGATTGTGGGAGGAGTTTCACACGATTACCTTCTCTACAACTACACAGAAAGCACATTCACAGTAAGTGGATCCTCTGAAGGCCCAGCCCTTCCGATATGTATTATTTAGGATGATTGTGAATAGTTTGAAGGATTTGCTTAATGTAAAGTGAATGTAACCAAAGACCTTTGAATGAATTAATTTAATTATAAATAAAATTAATAGAAAGAAAATGTTTTCTGGTTGGTACATAAGTGTAAATCAGTCATTTAGGCCACATTTAATACAGTCAGGTTCATAAATATTGGGACATCAACACAATTCTAACATGTTTGACTCTATACACCAACGCAATGGATTTGAAATGAGCAAGATGTGCTTTAACTGCAGACTGTCAGCTTTAATTTCAGCCGGTTTACATCCAAATCAGGTGAACGCTGTAGGAATTACAACAGTTTGCATATGTGCCTCTCACTTGTTAAGGGACCAAAAGTAATTGGACAGACTAATAATAAAAATCAAACTTTCTTTTTAATACTTGGTAGCAAAGCCTGAAGTCTGGAACACATAGACATTACCAGATGCTGGGTTTCATCCCTGGGGATGCTCTGCCAGACCTATTGCAACTGTTTTTAGTTCATGCTTGTTCTTGGGGCATTTTCCCTTCAGTTTTGTCTTCTGAAAGTGAAATGCATGCTCAATCGAATTCAGGTCAGGTGATTGACTTGGCCGTTGCATAGCATTTCACTTCTTTCCCTTCAAGAACTCTTTGCTTGCTTTTGTAGTATGCTTTGGGTCATTCTCCATCTGCACTGTGAAGCAACGGCCAATGAGTTCTGAAGCATTTGGCTGAATTTGAACAGATAATATTGCCCAAAACACTTCAGAAGTCAGCAGAGACGTCACCAGTAAATACAAGAGAACCAGTTCACAGGGTTCTCCTAAAAAGATAATAAGATGATGTACATGAAGGACATTTTTTTAATCAGCTTTTAATTACATTTGGACAAAACGTGTCCTGTCTAGAATTATCCCTACCCTTTTCAAAAATCTATAGAAAAGCTTTTATTGGTTATTACCGGAAATCAAACGCTTCCTATAATTGCTGACCCGCTGTTTGCAGGTCTCCACTAGTATTTCGATGAGCTCCAACTCTGTCAGGTTGGAAGTTCTCCATCTCCCTGATCTGTAGCTCAATCCACGGATTCTCAATAGGGTTTAGCTCAGGACTCTGGCTGGGCCTCTGCCAAAGGTTAATGTTTTTGTCTGCCAGCCATTTCTTCACCACTTTGCTCTTGTTGTTGTTGTTGTTGTGCTGAAATGTCCACTGGTGCCCAGGGCCAAGTTTCTTTGCTGACCACCTGATTCATTCTTTTTTATTTCGGCTTAGTTCCTTTTTTAATCTGGGGTCGCCACAGCGGAATGAACCATCAACTTATCCAGTATATGTTTAACGCAGTGGATGCCCTTCCAGCTGCAATCCATCAGTGGGAAACATCCGTACACTCATTCACACACACACTACGAACAAGCTCACCAAATTCACCTATACCACATGTCTTTGGACTTGTGGGGAAAACTGGAGCATCCGGAGGAAACCCACACCAACACAGGGAGAACATGCAAACTCCACACAGAAACGCCAACCGACCAACTAGGGCAGGGATGGGCAAACTTGATCCTCGAGGGTTGGTGTCCCTGCAGAGTTTTGTTCCAACACTAGTCAAACACACCTGAACAAACTAATCAATGTCTTCAAGATCACTTGAACTCTATATGGAGGTCTGTTTGAATAGGGTTGGAGCTAAACTATGCAGGGCACTGGCCCTCCAGGATCAAGTTTGCCCATACCTGCACTAGGGGCTCGAACCAGCGACCTTCTTGCTGTGAGGCAATCGTGCTACCCACTGTGCTACCCCTGAAAGAATTTTGATGCATTACTTCTATTTCATGGTGCTATTTACTGTGATCAGATTTCCTGGTCTACCGGCTACAAACATTAAGTTCCCACCACTATGTTTGACAGTGGGAATGGTGTACTTAGAGTTAAAGGCTTTTCCTTTAATATGGCAAATGGCCATGTTTAAACTTGCTGGTTAAATAAAATGAACTAAATCAGAATTTGCCAGGGGTATGAATAATTTTGGGCTGGACTTTGTATTTAAACTTAGTCTTGTGAAAGATTGGATGGCTTGTTTCATATGCAAACAAGTATCTGCATCTGAATTGGTGCACGTCTGAACCAATTGGCCTACAGGAACGAGTTAACATTGACGTTGAGGAACTGCATTATTCATTGTCTTCAATATTTGGTCAACTTAATTTATGTATTAGTCAGGGTTTCTGCGGGGTCCTAAAAAGTCTAAAATTGAAAATTTAGGCTTTAAAAAGTCTTAAATTAGCTGTTCTAGGTCTTAAATATTGTTGCACAGGTCTTATTTTTCCAATGTCCATGTAACGCTAAATCTAATGCTCATTTAAATTCTTTGTTGTTGCTTAGTTTTCGTGGTGTTGTAGTTCTTTATTCAACTAATCCAATTGTAAATTGCGCTATTACAACTACAAATAAGACAGACATGCCAATACCGACAACAGCCAATCAACTTTCAGTTATTTAACTCTGTGTGCACGGCGAATGTGACGTCAACGCTGTGTTTGCAGAGGTTTGCTTTGGGTGCGCGCGACATGATTTCGGCTGGCAGAGCTCACAAATTTTTGACTTGACGGTTGATTTGAGTTGAATATGAAACTCTTAGAAGAGATTTTGTCTGAAACAGGTACAACTGTACAGACATATTCATAATTCATCCAGGCCTAATCCATGCATAACCCTGTCTAAGGCCGTACTCACACTAGGTACAGTTGCCTCGAACCGGGCCAAAGCACGCTTGTCCCCCCTCCCGTCTCCCACGACGGCCCGCACTCACACCACAAACGGGCCTGCGCATGCTTGCGTCATCGATGCTGCGCTGTTCAGTGAGAAGCGCTCTCTCACTCAGCAGCACAGAGGAGATGTCTCTAGTTATATCGTTTCAGTCGTTTGTTATGCCGTGACACATGCAGTCAAATATTTCGCCAAACAGATCCGTCACTTTTGGCGCTCATAAACAATCATAAAGCTCTCGTGCTGCAGGAATGAGGAGGTCTGTTAAAGTTATAACAGACCTCGGGCACACCTCTTCCAACCGGGCCAGGGCCGGCCAAGTGAACTGTGCTTGAGCCCGATTCAGCGCACTCACACTTCTCAAATGATCCGTGAAACGGGCCTGGGCACGGTGTGAGTAGACCCTAAGTAGAGGACAGAAACTAGCCAGACAGCAATGTGTAATTTGTGAAAAGGGCTAAATAAAATAAAAAAAACATCAGTATTTTAAGTAAGTGTACTTTTGTTTTGTTTTTTGCTTTTATTCTTGCCATAATTAAAAATATAATTGTAGAGCAACTCATGTTCTGTAGTCATTAATATTTAACTTTAATAGATAGAGATGTCCGAAATATAACCAGAAGCAAGTGATGCATCAAAGTTTGATTAAAAAAAAAAAACTTGAATGGTTATAAAAATCTTAATAATTATTTTAATAAATGACAAAAATAATAATCTTCAAAATCTTGACCGATGATATGACGTGGTTCCGAAAATGTCCTACATCTGTTTATTCATCTGATTTTACAGTGTTTTATTTTTAAACACCTCCTGTCATTTAAAAAAAATATACCACAACGGCGAACGCATCAAGTAAAAACCTCACCAGTTTATGAGGTGCGCATTCTACGGAACCCCGGAAGGGACGTAGTGGAGGAGAAAAAAATTGGCTGGTTGAAAGAAAAAATGGGTGAAAGAAAAAAATGGGTGGAAGGAAAATATTTCTTTCTAAGTTTTTGCGTTCTCTCGCAAAGTTTTGCATTCCCTCGCAAAGATGTTTTGCGTTCTCTGGCAAAGTTGTTGTTTCTCCACAAACACGTCCTGTTCACTTCACTCACGTAAACCCTCCCGTTTTTGCTGAAATTCTCCCATATTTTACCATTCTATCCCACTTTCTTTAAATCAATACTGTGCGTTGATCGTCGCCTTTCATATGCAACCTCTGAACCAGCGAATGCATGTATAAGCGCTGACTGACAGACGCGCTCCATACAATAAACTGATCCCAGATCAGCTTCTGTATACGCCATTTACAGTGGATCACAGAGGAGCGGGTGAATGTTTAAACAGACAAACACACTGAATAATATGTAAACATCATTACATGAGTGAAGTGAACAGGAAGTGTTTATGGAGAAACAGTTTTGCGAGAGAACGCAAAAAAACGTAGAAATATATATTTTCCTTCCACCCATTTTTTTCTTTCACCCATTTTTTTCTTTTCATCCAGCCAATTTTTTTCTCCTCCACTACGTCCCTTCCGGGGTTCTGTAGAATTCAGAGCCACCCAAGAACTGTTAAGCCAAATACAGTAAAATATAACACTTGTCTGAGTGTTTTTAATCTGCAACTCTGATTTTGAGTGCTTCTTTTATAGGTTGCTTTGGATAACAGCGTCCGCTAAATGTATACAAGTAAATGTAAAAAGCATGTGTGGTTTTGGTTTTTGGCCAAGAATTTTTTTATTTCAGCTTAGAATTTTCTGCTAGTCGTCATACACACGGATGAGAGTGATTAATTGTAGGTATTTGGTACCAAATCTTTAGACATTTTATGATACTCGATCGTATCAAAGTGATTCAGTTTTTACCTAAAAAAAATCATTGAATTTGAGACTGTTATAATTCAACTTTTTCTCTATTATTTTTCAGACTTGATTGTGGAGAAGAAGAGTGAAGACATGAAGGTCCACCATAGTGTCGATAGAAAGAAGCAGCAATATTTATGCTATTCATGTGGAAAGAGTTATGCAAAAAAACACCATTTAATGTGTCATGAGAGGTCTCACACTGGAGAGAAACCCTACAGCTGTCCACTCTGCGGCAAGAGATTTAGCCTGTTAAATGGCTTAAAAACACATGAGAGGATTCACACGGGAGAGAGACCGTACACATGTACTGAGTGCGGGAAGAGCTTCAGACAACTGTCGAACCGTAATCAACACATGAAGTTCCACAGCGGAGAGAAATTACACAAATGTGATCTCTGCGGAAAATTATTTACAAGGCTTCCAGATCTGAGGAAACATCGGAGAGTGCATACGAAGGAGAGGCCTTACTCATGCTCTGTGTGTGGGAAGAGTTATTCATGGCAGTCGGGTTTATTAAAACATCAGAAGCATCACACTAGAGAGTTTGTGTACTCTGAATAAGAAGACTTTTAGATTTTTATTATTATTTGGAGTCTTGAAACGACACTAGAAGAGTCACGATAGAGGGAAGTCCCTTTAAAACTTAGCGGCCTTATCATACACTCGGCGCAATAAGGCGGAAGACGTGCTTGGCACGATTTGTTGATATTTTCAGACCAGCGCAGCTCTAATTTTCACATTTTGCGTAGCGTTGTTTAAATAGCAAATCCATTTGTGCCACTTTGTGGACTCATAGGTGAGCTGGTCTTTTCTCAATTTATTCATCACAATTTGCATGTGTATGTTATTATTATTAGCAGTATTATTTATTATATGCATATTTATATTCGTTTTATTAAAAAAAACAAGTTTAGATTTGTCTGCCTGTGAGGTTTTGGAGACGTCTGCATCACCATATGTGGATAAGAACAGGACGTGTGTTTGGACATAACTCAGTTGTTTGAGCACACTTTGTTTTTATTGTTCATTTATTCCTTTGCTGGAGATTAGAACTGGATTTAGAAATAGTTTTAAGCACATCTTTGTGCTTGACAAGCAAAATTAAATATGTCAGCTAATGTATGTCATCAGTGGAATGCGTACAAAACAGTTTCCTTATCCAGCAAAGTAAAGGAGTAAAGAGTAAAAGAAAAGTGAAAGTAAAGAGGCTGAATGGAGGAGGCTCGTTCTTTATCCTCGCGCTGCAGATGCTCTGTTTAGCTGTCGCTAGTGAAGCTTTTAGTTTTTCTTCTTACAAAGTCCGCCATGTAAATAGCAAATGCACCATGGAGCTCCCCCATGAATGAGACTCTGATTGGTTTAATGCAGGTTATGCTCAAAACCCACCCAGAACTCATTAAGAGAATAAGCTCAACCCTGTTAGACCGTGCGCCAGAATGCAAAGGGTATTTTTCCATCCTTAAAATAGTATAACGGAGGCCAGCTAGTGAGTGCTGTGCAGGTAAACCTCACTCCTCTGACCTCTAAAAGGTGCTCTAGCGTCAAACGCTAGAGACCATAGTCTTTAGCCTCCTTGTTGGAGCAACTGACTCCCATGTGGAAGGTTGCCGATTCAATCCCAGCTCTGAGCGGGTTGGGCAGTGTAGAACCGGCGGGTTTACAATAGCAAAAGTGGGTCCGGGTACACCCTTAATAACTTTTCGCAATTTAGACTTTGCCCCTAGATCGTTAAAATAGAGCCCATAGTCTGATTACTCACCATATTTGCAACCCTCCTGGGGCCGTTTATCCAAGACCAAAGTCCTATCTAAATGAATAGGTTGGGAGGGGGGGGGGATACGTCCCCCTCACTTTTATAGACAGACCATTTAGAAACAGGTGATTAGTAATTATATGAATGTAAACTTTTGAATCTCATTCAGCTTTCCCCAAACACTTTTACAATGTCCGCTACGCTGGATTTATCCCATTGATGTTGCTTGCCGTAACAAACAAATCTGTACAGACCACGTAGCTATAAAGACTGATGATTGGCTATTTCAACCAGAAGGCAGTACTTCGTTTGCCATAACGAGTGTTGCACTTTTGTTGATGGTAATGCCTTTGAACCGTCTTCATGTGTAGTCTATGTAGAAAACTTACAAGTGTTATTCGGCATTTTTCATCTTTGTATGGAAAGAGTTTTACACGTCAAATAAATGTACCTTCCTGAAAACTCTCCTCTGTATTCACAAGCATCAGATTTCAGTTAAATGTATGTTAATAAATTACAATTGTTTGTAAATAATAAAAGTTTTTATTCATTCATTTTCCTTCGGCTTAGTCCCTTTATTAATCTGGGGTCCCTACAGCGTAATGAACCACCAACTTGTCCAGCATATGAATATCCCACTCATACACTTCGGACAGGTTAGCCTACCCAATAACTGGAGCAAGCCCATGCCAACACGGGGAGAACATGCAAACTCCACACTGAAATTTCAACTGACCTAGCCGAGTCTCGATCCAGCAACCTTCTTGGTGTGAGGCGATCATGCTACTCACTGCGCCACCATGACACCCAATAAAACTTATCCAGTTTCAAAGTCTCAGACGCTCTTCTAATAATGTCCAGCTGGTGGCGCTTGAGACACTTTAGTGGCACAATGTTTAGCAAGAATTTGATGTCCACATGGGCAGCTTGTTGGCGCAGTGGGTAACACAATCGCTCACAGCAAGAAGATTGCTGCTTTGAATACTGTCTGGTTCAGTTGGCATTTCTGTGTGGAGTTTGTATGTTCTCCCAGTGTTGGCGTGTTCTCCTCCAGGTGCCCTGGTTTCCAAACACATGCACTGTAGGGGAATTGATGAACTGAATTGGCCGTAATGTTTGTGTGTGTGAACGTGATAGCGTATGGGTGTTTCCCAGTACTGGGTTGCAGCTGGAAGGGCATCCACTGTGTTAAGCATATACTGGATAAGTTGGCGGTTCATTCCACTGTGGCAACCTCTGATCAATAAGGATAGAAGAAAATGTTATACTTGTTATATCTGTCATGAGGCATATTACATTTGATTTTTAAGCTTAAGTGTATTTTAATAACTTATAAGTGCATAATGGACAGTATTTCACCTCACGTAATTGAGTTACATGGACTTTTTTCTACATTAGCGATTTTTTTGGCTTTAGTAGTATTTAATTTGGGGCGTTTTTGATTATCGTCCAATTGCGCCCGCCTTAGCGTGATGACGTCAGCACTGACGCGTTCATTCCGCGTCGAGTCTTCAGAGCTGAGGTGAGTCGTTGACGCTTTTTCTCGTGTTTACACAACAATAAAACACACTTTACAGTTTATTAAAGCGACAATCTGCGACTAGTTTCTGCATTGAGTTCACCTCTATCTGTGTGTCTGCTGACCACAACAATACAGCAGGCGGAGAGCAGCTCTGAGAGGACAATATGAGTGAATGTGTTTGTGTTTTTGGGAGTTTTTCCGTGTGTGTTAGTTATAAATATAATCTATGAAGAGACGAAATATGAATCTACTGCAGCAGATATAAAGTTTAATGGAGGAAACATTAAATTGATAGTTTTTGGTGTTGTTATTTTTAAAGGTTTTATTATTTCTCAGTTTCTGTAAGCGCGTAGATTAGCTAACAGCCGACTTATTTTATTAGTATAATAGTACTAGTAATATTTCTGTTAAACTGGATATATAAATATAAAAACTATATGACATTATAAAACACAAAAATATGTTTTTAAACTTATTAATTTATCTTGCAAACTGTTAAAATGATCTGATCTGCTGCTGATCCTGTCTGGCTGTTTAATGAGTGTTTATATCAGAGCTGCTGAAAGCCTCTTTTTTTCATGTGAGAAGTTTTTTTTTGTTTTCTACTCATTTATTATACTGATGTCTTCAGATCTACAAATTACCACATTAAGTTAATGTTATTGGTGTCAGAGTGAATTACATTATAACATATTGTCACCGATATAAGTTTCTGACGGTATGATAACATTGGATAAAAAATATCACGATTTTACAGTATCACAGTATTGTGTTTACTGCTGTAAAATAATTTATTTTGAAACGTCTCAGTAAAAACAAAGAGTTCTTTAACATTCACCACAATGCATTACATTTTAAAGAAAATGTAAACATGTCAGGCTACATAGTTAGAATCATTGACTTCTACCACCATCTTCATTAGCTTCAAAAACACACAGAAAAACACCTCAAAAAACTTCCTACACATACCTTAGAAACTGTATCTTAAAACATTTTTGCGGTTTTAATACCTTGACTTTTCCAAACCGCTGTAAACCTTGAAACCGGTTATCTTCCCATGCCTACCTACAAGATAAAACATAAGACAAATGAGTTCCTCAATCAGTGTAAATGAATCAGATTTCTCTGTTTCTTCTCCTGAAGCTCTGCCGCCATCAGTGAAAGACAAAGACAGAGTTTATTAAAGGACAGTGAGAAGATGAGTGATCCAGAACCCTGCAGAATTAAACAGGAAGAGACTGAAGAACTAATAGGTTTGTGTTTATTCATTACTCTTCAATAATGAGGCAGAAGGACATTGAGGTTGTTAATAAACAACTCATCAGTTTTATTACTTTTTTGTATTCATTTTTGTGTATTATTAAAATATGGGACCTGCCTAAATCAGCTTTGCAGCTCAAACTTTGAAATGACTTCATAACCTGCTCAACAGTGGAAAATGTTGGCTAATGGGTTTCCTGGTGTCATTATTATTTGAGTTATTTGTGCTTACAGCTATAGTGATAAATCTGCATTGGAAATCAAGAATTGATTTGGCATGGATGCCGAAATTTTATGAATGGATTGCGATTCCCTCTTTAAACCAGGGCTGTCAAACTTAGTTCCTGGAGGGCCGCAGCCCTGCAGTTTAGTTCCATCCCTGCTTCAGCATACTTACCTGTAGGTTTCAAACAAGCCTGAAGAACTCAATTAGTTTGATCAGGTGTGTTTAATTGTTGAAACTGAACTGTGCAGAGTTGCGGCCCTCCAGGATCTGAGATTGACACGCTTTAAAGGAGAAGTGCTCACACTTCACTAGCAGTCAACCATGCTTAAGATCTACACTGAAACAATGCTTTTTTTTACTTTAAGCTTTTGTCTTGTTTCTAGTCAAAATATCTAAGAAATCTTAAATCAAGAAGCATTTTCTAAACAAGCAAAAATATTTGTTTTATTTTCAGAAATAATCAGTGAAAATTTAGTTTTTCTTTAAAACACGTAAAATAATAGTCAGTGGGCTGAGTAAAATAAACTTATTTCAAATTGAAAACAAGATATTTTTGCTTAATACAAGACAATTTGAGGTTTTTGCACTAGAAACGAGAAAATCGTAGTACGAAAAGCATTTTTTGTAGTGTAATGGTTCATTGGTACATCTTCAGGTGTGATGGTGAAGGAGGAGAGTGAAGAACTGAGTGAAGACGAGGAGAAACATCATGTCAAAAGTGAAAGCGAAACTCAATCAAAGACAGAACAACTTCTTGTAATGGACAGAACAGCCGTGAACTGTTTCACCTGCACTCAGTGTGGAAAGAGTTTCAGGTGCAAAAACAATCTCAAGCGTCACATGAGGATCCACACTGGAGAGAAACCGTATCACTGCACTGATTGTGGGAAGAGTTTCACGCGATTATCGTCGCTACGATTACACAAAAAGCACATTCACAGTAAGTAGATCATTTATCTGTCATCTAGAAGATCCAATCCTACCAAGATGTATAATTCATGATAATTGTGAATGACAAGAATGATATGAAAATGTTTGCTAGTTAGTACAGTTGTGTAAATCAGTCATTTAAAGGACATTTTCATGTAGTATACCTGGGTCGCAGGGGCAGCAGTCTTAGGAGGAAACCCAAGACTCTCTTCTCCATAGACACATTCTCCAGCTCTGCAAGCCTAGAGACATAAAGTATAGTCCTCCCCAGCATGTCCAGGGCCTTCATTGAGGCCTTCTCCTGCTGGGACATTTACCAGGAGGCATACAAATCAGTTCCCTCAGTTGCTTCTCTCTATGTGGAGGAGCAGTGTCTGTACTCCAAGTTCTACTCCTCACCCTATCTATAAGGGTCTGCCCTGTTTCCCTGCGAAGGAAACTAATTTTGATTGCTTGTATCCAAGATTTAGTCCTTTCGGTTGTGACCCAAATCTCATAACCATAGGTTAGAATAGGAAATAATATTTAGCAGTAAACCGAGAGCTTTTCCTTTTAGCTCAGCTCCATCTTACCACAATGGACTGAGAAATCGACTGCACAGATATGCCTGTCACACTCCACCCTTCCCTCGAACATGAACAAAACCCTGAGATACTTGAACCCCTCCACCTGGACTTCGAGCAGCTGATTCTCATCTAGGCCGCTTCACACATGGCAGCAAACCGCCCCCAGTGCATGCTGAAGCTCCATGTCTGATGAAGCCAACAGAACAACATTGTCTGCGAATAACAGAGATGAAATCCTGTGGTCCCTGGGCCGGTCCCCCACTGGTCCTAGGATATACCTAGAAAATCTGTCCATAAAGATTAAGAACAGAACTGGTGACAAAGGGCAGCTCTGCTAGAGTCCAACACATAACAGATAAAAGTCTTGACCAATTGCTGGCAATACGAACCAAACTCTTGGAGGGTCTCCTTGCCATTACCCTGATCTTTAGCTCCCGCCCCAGATTTTCAATAGGATTTAAGTCAAGACTTAGGCTAGGCCACTGCGAAAGTTAATGTATTTGTCTGATAGACCACAAGTCTTTTATTCCAGATAAGCGTTTGCAAAGGTGAACCAGGCTTTTGTGTGCCGTCTCCAGAGAAGTGGAGTCCTCCTTGGTCACTTTATGTAACTCAATGGTGTTTTGCAATGTTTCAGCAGTGTCCAGATTCACCGCGATGGCCTTGGTAGTAATCCTTGGATACTTTTATACCTCTCTCACTGTCCTCCTGGCCAGCACAGGTGTCACTTTTAGATCCTGACCACGTCAGAGATTTTTCACATCGCAGAATGTCTTGTGTTTATAATTCCTTACATTTATATACATACATATATAGCGCTTTTCTGGGCACTCAAAGCGCTTTACACAATGGGGGGGAATCTCCTCATCCACCACCAGTGTGCAGCATCCACCTGGATGACGCGACGGCAGCCATTTTGCGCCAGACCGCACACCACACACCAGCTGATTGGTGGAGAGGAGACAGTGATGAAGCCAATTGAATATGGGGATGGTTAGGAGGCCATGATAGACAGAGGCCAGTGGGCAGATTTGGCCAGGTTGCCAGGGTTTAACCCTTATTCTTTTCGAAGGACATCCTGGGATTTTTAACGACCACAGAGAGTCGGGACCTCGGTTTAACGTCTCATCCGAAAGACGGCGTTCACTGAGCAGTATAGCGTCCCCACCATTATACTGGGGCATTAGGACCCACACAGACCGCAGGTTGGCCGCCCCCTGCTGGCCTCACTAACACCACTTCCGGCAGCAACCTAGCTTTCCCATGTGGTCTCCCATCCAGGTACTGACCAGGCGCAGCCCTGCTTAGCTTCAGTGGGCGACCATGTGAGAGTTGCAGAGAGCTAGCTGCCGGCAATGTTTTATGATAAGACTGAGCACTGTCGCCTTTGTTTCTTCAAAACATTTAGGTATGGTTTTATAACCCTTTCCTGACCTGTGAGCACCCACAATGCGCACCTGCAGGTCCTCACTGAGCTCATTTGTCTTAGCCATGACTGTCCACAAACCAACAGCAAAGAGCTTCTTTCTTTCCCTTGTTCAGATTATTAAAACAGCTGTTCCCAATCAATTGGGATGCTTCAGATGTTTTTATACTTGATGGTAACAAGATGGTTCAGTTAGTACCTAAAAAAAGTATTGAATTTGAGACTAATTCAAATGTAACTCTTTTCTTATTTTTCAGACCTGATTGTGGAGGAGGAGAAGAGTGAAGACATGAAGGTCCACCACAGTGTGGATACAAAAAATCAGCAAAATTCATGCTATTTATGTGGAAGGAGTTTCACAAACAAACAAAGTTTAAAGTGTCATGAGAGGACTCACACTGGAGAGAAACCGTACAGCTGTTCACTATGCGGCAGGAGATTTAGTATGTTAAATAACCTTAAGACACATGAGAGGATTCACACTGGAGAGAAACCATACAGCTGTTCACTATGCGGCAAGAGGTTTACTATGTTAAATAACCTAAAAAGGCACAAGTTGATTCACACTGGAGAGAAACCGTACACATGTACTGAGTGTGGGAAGAGTTTCAGAGACTCGTCAAACCTTAATCTACACATGAAGTTTCACACTGGAGAGAAGCTACACAAATGTGACCAATGCGGAAGATTGTATTCAAGACCTTCAGATCTGAAGAAACATCTTCGAGTTCATACAAAGGAGAAGCCGTATTTATGTTCCGTGTGTGGAAAGAGCTTTTCAAGGCAGTCAAGTTTAAGAAGACATCAGCAGATCCACACTGGAGTGAGAGAGTATATGTGCGTTGAGTGTGGGAAGAGTTTTATTACTGCTCAACATTTGAAACGGCACCAGATGACGCACACTGGAGAGAAACCGTACAAGTGTTCACACTGCGACAACACATTCAGACATTCAGGACATCTGAAAATACACGAGAGGACCCACACTGAAGAGAAACCATTCACATGTACTCAGTGTGGGAAGAGTTTCATACAGTTATCACACGTCAATCAACACATGAGGATCCACACCGGGGAGAAGCCACACCAATGTGATCAATGCAGCAAAGCGTTTTTGAGTAGTTCAGAGTTGAGAAAGCACCTCAGAGTTCATACAAATGAGAAGCCTTATTCATGTTCTGTGTGTGGGAAGAGTTTTACATGGCAGTCAAGTTTAAGACTACACGAGAAGATCCACACTGGTGTGAGAGAGTATGTGTGCATTGAGTGTGGGAAGACTTTTGTTAGAGCTGGGGACTTCAAACGACACCAGGGGATTCACACTAGAGAGAAACTAAAGTCTCTTTAAAAGAAAGTCTGTTCATTTGGCTGCCAAATTTTTCAAAGCCTCGAGCAGTTCCTCCAAGACCAAAGTCCTATCTCATGCCCTGTCCACACGACCACGGGTGTTTTTAAATCTGCACTTCTTTTCTTTGTGGTTTCACTGTTTGTCCACACAAAAAACAGAGTATTGAGTGAGCGACACCAAAACTTTCTGAAATCTCTGGCTTGGGTAAGGTAGAGTGTGGTCTTGTGGACACAACACCTAGAGTTTTCACCTCATGAGGTCCGACATGGCTGGGTTCACACTAAATGTAGAAGACAGGAATGCATTGATTGCATTGACTTCAGCGTGATTTACTAATGAAAATACATAGGCAGTTTCTCTATTCCAAGAATGCAGAGAACAGACTAGCGTTCTTGTGAAGACTGTTCTTGCCAGGTCACCTCGGAAGAACGAACTCTCGAGACCGCGAGAACAGAGAATTTGTCTTATGAAAGATGAGATGCTGTGTTCTTCCTGATGGTCACATGACCTTAATTTGTTTTATTATTTAAACATTACAGCATTCATACAACGATTTAATGTTTTCCCTCTTTTCAATAAATATAACACGCACACAAAAACCTCGTTGGAAGTTGGTGCAGAGGGTTGTCGCCGACAAAAGTGAGGGGGGCGGAGGTGTCGAGGACGAAAGTGAGGGGGTGAAGGTGTCACAGACAAAAATGAAGAGGGTTGTGGACTGGCTAAAGAAAGTGAGAGTCAACAGCGGACAGGGGAGGAGGCCGGTTGAGGAGGGGGATTGGTAAACTGAGGTGCCGGATCCGGCGTGTTTCGGCACAAATTAAGCCCTGGTTATATCTGTGAACTTTAAAAATAAATCTATATAAAATCCTGCGCTTCCCACCTCCTTTATTCAATGACTTCTGGAACTTCTAGAGCAGGGGTTCCCAAACTTTTCAGCTCGCGACCCCCAAAATAACAATGCCGGTGACTCGCGACCCCCAATATCCTCTGAGGTGGTTATAAGTACAGAAACCTTGCATGCAATGACGCAGACACACCAATTAAATTTGTGTCAGTGCTTTAAATGTGCCAGAAAGTATAACCTGATGTTATAAAATCAAAATGCATCTGACGCTATTGCTGCCTTTAATATACTGTAATTACCCCAGGGGTCGCAATCCAATAGAACTAGTAACTATAAGCTACTATAGTAACTATATAGTATATAGTAACTATAAACGACTATTTTTATTTTCAGTATAGTTATGGATAAAATATGGTAATTCTTATGGTTTAATAAAAATAAATAGATTTTTGAAAATCACCAGGCGACCCCCCTTCATTGCCCCGCGACCCCTCGGGGGGTCCCGACCCCCACTTTGAGAACCACTGTTCTAGAGTAAGTTTGGTGCTCAAGTCTGTATCGCCGTGTCCTCGTTAACAAGAATACATCTGGGTACTTTCACGCATCCCCTGTTCTTGCTGTCTTGACTTTTGGAACTGAAATTTGTCATTCGATGATGACCATATATGAGATTGCTGAAGAACACACATTGAGAAACAGCCCTAATTCTCCGTTTGGTGTGAACCCAGCATAAAAGTGGCATTATCGCCACCTGTTGGTTCGCTGTGCCCTAAACATGCATCACATTGCATTTTGGCTAGTGGGCGGTAAATTTTGTTTATAAAAATACCCATGTACATATGTGTAATCCCACCGGTCCAACGCCACCCAACCTGCTCCGAGCTGGTATCGATGACCTTACCGCATGTGAGTCGGTTGCTCTACCAAGGAGGCTGAAGACCATGGCCTCTAGTGTCTGTCACTAGAGCACCTTTAGAGGTCAGTGGAGTGAGGTTTTCCTGCACAGCACTTACTAGCTGGCCTCCGTTACACTCGGACATGGCCTAAATCAGGGTGGGTCCAAACTCCTGGAAGGCCAGTGTCCTGCATTGTGTAGCTCCAACTTCCTCCAACACACCTTGCTGGAAGTTTCAAGTATACCTAGAAAGAGCTTGATTAGCTGGTTCAGGTGTGCTGAATTGGGCTTGGAATTAAATAATATGCTGGAAACCGGCCATCCAGGACCAAGTTTGGACACCCCTGGCCTAAATAAACAACGGAGGGACGCTGAAATCTTGATAACTGCTCACTGAACCTGCAATTAAATTACAAATTTTAAGTCAGCAACAAAATGTGAGGTAATTTTTGCCATTATTGTTGTGGCTTACCATAACAAGCAAATAAATGTGTAGCGAGAGCATGGTTATAAAGACTGATGATTAGGAGGCGGGACTTCCTTTGCCGTAATGAGTGTTGCACTTTTCCCCATTGATAATAATGCAATTAAACTGGCTTTGTATATTTATAGTGTTTGGAGAAAAGTTACAAGTGTTTTTCTGGATCTTCCTAAAATAGTTTTGTACAATAAAGCTTCCTGAAAACTCCTCATTTTTCACAAACATCAGATTTCAGTTATATGTATGTTAATGAATTACAATCATTTGTAAACAATAAAAGTTTTTATCCAGCTTCAAAATCTCAGGTACTTTTCCAATAATGTCCATCCATGTAATTTTTTACTTTACATTTTAATAAAATCAGTTTCCCTATAGCAGTTACTTCAGGAGAACACTTGTTATGTGTTAGGAAGTATTATGTTTGCTTTTTAAATTTTGCTAAGTGGATTTTACCAATGTATTAGTGCCAAGTAGACAGTTTTCACCTCACACATAATTGAGCTTGATGGATTTTTGTCCACATTATCGATTGTTTTGGCTTGTCAGTGGTATTTTAATTTGGCGCGTTTTGATGATCCGTTGCGCCCGCCTCCACTGACGCGTTCATTCAGCGTCGAGTCTTCAGAGCTGAGGTGAGTCTTTGACGCTTTTTCTCGTGTTTACACAACAATAAAACACACTTTACAGTTTATTAAAGCGACAATCTGCGACTAGTTTCTGCATTGAGTTCACCTCTATCTGTGTGTCTGCTGACCAAAACAATACAGCAGGCAGAGAGGAGCTCTGAGAGGACAATATGAGTGAATGTGTTTGAGTTTCTCTGCTAGCATGAATTTCCCTCGTTTGTGTTTGTTATATCGCAATGTGTGATTTGTGAGGGGGAACAATGGGAATTGACTATGTAAGTAAGTGAGGCTTGCTGCAGAAAACATTCAATTAATAGTTTGTGGTGCGTTTTAATATTCACGGGTTGTTGAGATTTAACAGTCTCTCCACACCGACGTGCTAGTGCTAACAATCTAATTACTTTATTGGTATGAATACTTAGTGAAAACCTAGATGGTGATGCTCTTTACTTTTTAAACTTAGTTCTCAGTTTCTGTTCATAGCATAAAATATATTCTTGTATATCTGCTGTTAATCCTGAATGGCTGTTTAACCCATATGTACTGTGATTTTGAGTCTTTAATTAGCCATACCCTTCTCTGTTTCAGCTAGCAGAATGATTTGTGTTGACCAGTAATATTTTCAGAAAATGCTTTGAATTAAAACAAAGTCTCAACAATACACTCTGGACAAATATACTAGCCTTTTGTTATGTTAGGGATGAAAACATCCACTAAAGTAGACTGCTGAAAAATGCATCAGCCTCAATTAACCTCAGTCCTAGGGTCCGTTCTTCGTACGTGGATTACTCAGTTAGCTGGATTTGGATATTGACGATTTGACACGATCCAGGATTGTTTCGTTCTTCAAAGCTGATCCGAGAGTAGTTGTCATAGCAACAGTTCTGCTAGGTCAACCCTGATCGGGAGCAGGTTCAATTCATATAAACAGGATTAGATCGGCTCAGTTCAAGCAAAGATAATACAGAAAGTATGTTCCTAATTCTGATATTTTCTTACAGAAGTAGTTATATACACTTGGAAAAATGGTACATATTTTTTACTATATATATAAAGTTATAATTATTAATAAAATAAAGTTATACATATTAATAAAACTTATGCAATCTGCACCCTCGAAATGAAAGTACAAAGACTGCCACCTGGTGGTGCAAAGAGAAAACATATTGATATGAACTTTTTAGATCGCTTTGGTACAAATTGTGTATAATAGGAATGCAATATGTCACTTTTTTTAAAAGCAATATATGCAGTCATAATCATGTTTTGATAGTTAATATGCCAGTGTTTTGATGCTTCACAAAAGTTGCAGACGCCTTTACCAATATGAAAATGCTTTTGTAAACAACCAGTTATTCTTTACACCGATCAAAAAACGGCTACTAAAATAAAGAAAATCTTTTCTAAATGTATAACTAAATACATTGCTTTGCATTGAAATACATGAGGATACACTTGACAAATGAAAGTGTAAAGCCTGCAGCTCACAACAAATGTGAAAGGTTATCGCGTGTCATATTTAACAAACCGTTTACTGCTAATTTGATGTAATTTTGCTCACATGGATAATTGAATATTAATCAGATGATGTCATTACGTTTCTGTGCCGTCAGCCAATCGTTGCATTGCTGATCATGATTTCGAGGATCGATAGATCTGTCCTTCACAACACACGCAGCGATCTCAGATCAGTTCATCCAGACATTTTAATCTGATTCATGAACTTGTTTGAAGAACCAAATTAGCAAGAGATCAGTTATCAAGATTAAAAGATCCAGGATCTGCCAAATCATCTTAGATCATTTAAGCGAGGTACGAAGAACGGACCCCTGGTCGAAACTACTTGATTGTTTAGAAAATTTCAGGATTTTAACTATTTAATTGCCAAATTCATAAATGATGTCACTGATTTGGTGAGCAAAAATACAAAATGACGTATTTTTAATATATAAGGTAATTGTGGATTGGATTTTTTTTGTACCTTTTATTAAAGTCTTGTACATGTGACGCAAAACATTGCCTTTGATGCATTGTTTTTGATCCATTTTCTGTTTTTTTCCCCTTAATTTACTGTTGATGGCTGTTTTTGCTCCAGGGACTTTTATTATAACCACATTTTTTTTATTACAAAGCCATGACACCATATAAAATCAGGGTATATTTCATCCATTTCATATCCGTTTTCAAACAAAAAAACAAAACGGTCATTTTTCGGCTTTTCTTTTGCTCAAAAAAAAAAAAAAAAAACTTTTGGATCAATTATTGTTTTTTAATGTAGGGCCTGAAAATGGATAAACAACTTTAAAATTCATTATACACATGTAGGCTGGAATCTGAACTTACATAATAGTCTATCATTTTAAGATTTTTTTAAGACCCTGAGAAAAACTAAAGCTTTTTTCCACATTTGAACACAATATATTTTATTTTGAGAAACATTCATAATATGTTGGAGCAGTGAACATTTCAGGCTGAATAATTCAAATAATTAATTGACTTCTGCTGTTTTTATCCGTTTCAAAAACACAATTTTCTTTACAATTTTAAAATGGCATCTTTGTATATTTTTTTCTAGTGGAGATACTGTTGTCCTAAAAAAAAAAAAGTAAATAAAAAATCTTACACATACCTTATTAACGGTTTAACAGAAAAGTTTGGCGTTTTTAAAACTTTGACTTTTCTAAACCACGGTATACCTTGAAAACGGTTATCGTCCCGTGCCTAGTCCACAACTACTTTTAATATTGAAAATATGTCGTATTGTGTGTGTGTTTTTTTCACAGAATCAGACACATCATTTATGAATTTGGCAATTAAAGAGTTAAAGTCCTGTAATTTTCTAAGCATTTTAATCATTTTGATCAGGACTGAGGTTTATTACCAGATTTATGCAACAAAAAAAAAATTGAAAAATATATTTATCTGATGCATTTTTACAGCAGTTAATTTAGTGTTGAACATAACAAAAGGGTAGTAAACTTGAACAGTGCACAAGGGTTAATGAGTGTTTACAGTCTGAGGCTCACCCTTATTATCAGAGCTGCTGAAATCCTCTTTATTTCATGTCAGTAGTTCCTGTTTTCCTCTCATTAACTAAACTGATGTCCTGAGAGCTACAATTTTGCCACATTAGGTTAATTTTGCTGGTGTCAGCTGACTTGAGCAAATTAAATAATCACATAATGTCACCTACAAGATCCAATTAATTTCCTCAATCAGTGTAGATGAATCACATTTCTCTGTTTGTTCTCCTGAAGCTCTGCCGCCATCAGTGAAAGACAAAGACAGAGTTTATTGAAGGACAGTGAGAAGATGAGTGATCCAGAACCCTGCAGAATTAAACAGGAAGAGACTGAAGAACTAATAGGTTTGTGTTCATTCATTACTCTTCAATAATGAGAGTGAACAACAGTACCACACACCATTTGATCCTAAAATATGTATTAATAAAGTTCGGGAAGGTTTAATCAAATCATTTAATTTTCAGGTGTGCGTGTGAAGGAGGAGAGTGAAGAACTGAGTGAGGATGAGGAGAAACATCAAATCAAAAGTGAAACTGAAACTCACACAAACGGTGAACAGAGTGTTCCGGTGAACCAAACAGCCGTGAAAAAATTCACCTGCACTCAGTGTGGAAAGAGCTTTGGCTACAAAACCACTTACCAGCATCACTTGAAGATCCACACTGGAGAGAAGCCGTACGAGTGTTCATACTGCGACATGAGATTCATACGGCCTTCAGATCTGAAAACCCATGAGCGGACTCACACCGGAGAGAAACCGTATCAGTGCACTTTTTGCGGGAAGAGATTCTCACGATTGTATTCTCTACAATTACACCTTCAAAAAAAGAGTAAGTCATCTAAAGCGGTGTTTTCCAACCCTGTTCCCAAAGGCACGCCAGTAGTACACATTTTTCAACTTTTCCTAATCAAACACACAAGCTTAAACAATAGAGAAAATGTTTAGTTTGGTGTGACAGGGTTGGGAACAACAATATAAATATCCAACCTTTGGAGGTCATATTATTTAGGATAATTACGGGGCTCTATTTTAACGATATAAGCGCAAAGTCTAAAGCGTGTGGCACAAAACATTAAGGATGTGTCCGAATCCACTTTTGCTATTTTAAGGACAGAAAAATACGCTCTGGACCCCAGCGCACGGTCTAACAGGGTTGAGCTTATTCTCTTAATGAGTTATGGGTGTGAAACTATTACCTATTATGCATGAGTGCTGCTGTTTGAAGAAAGTGAAGCAGATACAGTCAATTTAAAAAAATGTTGTAAAATACTCACTGGCCACTTTATTAGGTACACCTTACTAATATCGGGTTGAACCCCTTTTGCCTTCAGCCTGCCTTAATCCTTCAGGGCATAAATTCAACATGGCACTGGAAATATTCCTCAGAGATTTTGCTCCATATTGATATGATGGCATCACACAGTTGCTGCAGATTTGTCGGCTGCACATCCATGATGCCAATCTCACATTCCACCACATCCCAAAGCTGCTCTATTGGATTGAGCTCTGATGACTGTGGAGGCCATTTGAGCACAGTGAACTCTGTCATTGTTAAGACACCAGTCTGAGATGTTTGGCACTTTATGACATGGTGTGTTATCCTGCTGGAAGATGGAGACACTGTGCTCATAAAGGGATGGACATGGTCAGCAGCAATACTCAGGTAGGCTGTGGTGTTGATGCTCAATTGGTACTAATGGACCCAAAGAAAATCTCCCCCACACCATTACACCACCACCACCAGCCTGAACCGCTGATACAAGGCAGGATGATCCATGCTTTCATGTTGTTGAGGCCAAATTCTGACCCGACCATCTGAATGTGTCAGCAGAAATGGAGACTCATCAGAGCAGGCAACGTTTCTCCACCGTTTTGGTGAACCTGTGTGATTTATAGCCCGGTGTGGTCTTCTGCTGCTGTAGCCCATCCGCCTCAAAGTTGGACGTGTTGTTTGTTCAGAGATGCTCTTCTGCAGACTTTGGTTGTAACGACAGTTGATTCAAGTCACTGGCTGATTAGAAATTTACGTAAACGAGCAGTTACAAAGGTGTACCTAATAAAGTGGCCAGTGAATGTAGAAATTTATTTCTGCAAATGAGAAAAATATCGAAATATTTGGATTGGTAAGGAAAAGTTTAAGATTACAGTTTAAATTCCACTATGAATGTACTCTGAAGGCGGTGAGCAGATGGCAAAATCACTTTATATTATTTTGTAAAATGATAAATAGTTATTCCAGTGCATATTTGGTTAAATCATTCGACCAAGTGCAACATGAAGTTTTAGTTTCAGCCTAGAAATGTAATCTTGGTGCGTCTTATACATCATAAGCGCTTGGTTTTCTGACACCATTGTGAATCATTTTAGGTGTTTCAATAATCGGTGCAGAATCACAAGATATTGTTTGATACTTGATGATATCAAGGCATTTTTGTAGATACCTAAAAAAATTGAATTCGATACCCAAATTAAAACGTTGCTTATGTTTGCTTATTTTCCAGAAATGCTGGTGAAGGAGAGTGAACCCATGAAGGTCCACGATAGTGTCGAGCCAAAGAAGTCATTTTCATGCTTCGTGTGTGGAAAAACGTTTGCGTATCAACAAAACTTACTAAAACACGAGACCACTCACAACGGAGAGCAAGAGTGCTCGCACTGCAACAAGACATTTAGTACGTTAAGTGGCCTGAAAAGTCACGAGAAGATCCACACTGGTGAAAAGAAGCATGTGTGCTCGCAGTGCGGGAAGAGTTTCACTAGAGCTACACACTTGGAGCAGCACATGAGGATCCACACCGGGGAGAAACCGTACAAGTGCTCACACTGCGACAAGAGATTCAATCATTCAGGGCATCAGAGAACACACGAGAAGACTCACTCTAAAAAAGGAGAGGTCGTCGCCCCGTAATAAACACATGAAGATCCACACGGGAGAGAAACATTTTTGAGTGCTCCAGATCTGAAGAGCCATCTGAGAGTGTGAAATTTGGTTGGACGGTGCTACAAGGGGAAAACGGAGACATCTGAAAACGAAGGCGGGGCCTGCCGACATTCGCCTCTCTGATTGGGTCTTTTCCCTCAATATTAAGTTAGCTACACACAGTTCAGTCCTCCATCCTCTCCGTATAAGTTCAGACTTCGCAAGTTTGATGTGGAAAACAGACTCGCGAGTGTACTTTATAACGTCATTCACATCACCCTGGCTATGCTGTTTCACTGTCTTAACAATAAAATGAAAACCTGATGTGAGGAGCTGCCTACTTTCATTTTGATATTAGCAACTTAACAGACAGCAGAAATGTTGAGGCGTCGTGTAGCTGCTTAATATGAGTGTTACATCCTATGATGTATTTAGGTAATAAGTTGTTGGTGTGAGGGGCAGCTTATTGCTCTCCCCTTTTGTTTTATTAATCTCTCTCTCTCTCATTGAGCAGCGTTCCAAACCAGCCGCACCTGTTTTCAATCAGAGCCAATCGGATCGTTTGCTGTTGATAGAGCTTCCAGGCTTTATAAAGAGGCAGAGCGGCAAAGCACGGAGAGAGTCCCTGTTTTCCCTATCCCAGTGATTATAGTGCGATATTTAGAACTGTGAACTTGTGAATCTTGTGAGATTATAGCGTAAATAAGTGACGTGTAACTTTATGTGAAAAGTAAGCCGAGTGCTGATTAATTTTGGCTTTATCCTTTAAGTTTCCTCCTGTTTCTGGATTTAGCCAGGTTGTGGGGTAAGAGCATTGTAATTGATTTTTTTATATATATATATATATATATATATATATATATATATATATATATATATATATATATATATATATATATATATATATATATATATATATATATTAGGAAATCTAGAACTTTTTGTCAATTTAGGAAGCTTTTGTTTTGTTTGTTATTTTGACCTTACCCTCTCATAATGATTCTGGCTAGGAGAATTGTCATTTAAGTATCTCTTTGTTTTTGTTTACCCTTTCTGGAAATGTAAAAATATATTGAATTTTGTTAAACGGTGAATAAAAGAAAATATTTTTCTTTTGAAATTTCTTTTCAGAGTTTTTTTTATCATTATTTCTGAAGTGAAAGGATGCTGGGATAGAGAAAAAGGAGATTCTCCACGCACATTATTAAATATTAATTTATTATTAATTCGATCCAATTAAAAATTTGATATATATATATATATATATATATATATATATATATATATATATATATATATATTTATTTATTTATTTTTTATTTATTTATTTTTTTATCCTAATTACATTTTTTTTTTGTTACTTTTTGTCTCCGTACCCCTAGAAAAGGGATTAAAATGTAACAATTGGGGGCTCGTCCTTTGCGTTCGTCTGTAAATTAATCAGCATTTTTTTCTTTAAACTCACTTTTTTTTTGAACAGCAAAACAACTATTTGGTGAGTACATCTTTTCTCTTCTTGATTACTGGCTGTTTTCGGTTTTTTGGGAAAGAGAATAGAGAGTAGTGAATAACTTAAAAGATTATTATTAATATCATTTACTCTTGCGCCTACGACTGAAGTCTTTTAACAGGTGTAGAAAGAAAGATCTATTTTTGATTGCGGATTTCTTTTGAGTTGACGTGCCTAGAGAGGCAACTAAACATGTGATCAAAAATGAGTTTTATGAGAAATTGGTAAATGAAGGGATTTTGCCAAGACAAACTGATGAGGGTGAGGGGGTGGAGAAGTAAGAAGTCGCAGCTGCTATTAATGTTGAGGATGTGGAACAATTTGACTCTGTTACTTTACAAGGCCCTAGGTTAGCAATAAGACTGAAAGAATTAGACCTGTTAATAAAAAAAAACAGGAATGTGAAGCTCAAATGATTAAACTGAAAGTTATTGAAGCAGAGACTGATAGAGATGTTAAACTTCAAAAGCTAGCTTTAGATGCCCAGCTGGCCGCGGCGAGACCAGTTCCTTCTCCGAGAACCAAAATTTCAGTTTCTTCTCCGGTAGTTGCTAGTCCCTTGCTGGGAGGAAATAATCAGTTGTCTGCGGATATTCCGTTCGATCCCAGTAAATACATTAAACTAGTACCGTCGTTCAGAGAACCGGAAGTAGATATTGTCATCTTCATGCATATTTTAAACAAAACTGAGCGAAAATACGAAACAAAGCCTCTCTTTCAGTTTTAATAATCAGTAATGGCCATTTTAAAAGCATAACGTACAATAAGTTTATACAATAGAGAAAATAACGGCAAGCAATCAGTCAATTGTGCAGAATCGGTGTCCGCGGTTACATTAATTAAGATATCAACTTAACTTGCGCTCAGCCTAAACATGTTACCTGAGAACAAGTAATAGATTCAAAAGACCAACGTCAGGGAATATGTCATTAGATATAGACAACAATATAAATTAAATATCACGTTTTACAAATATAGTGAGATTAGATCCAGTGGGAGATTCTTGATGAACACTCCGACCGACGTGCACAGCTCTCGTATGGGTATGTGCTCTAAGCACACTGCGGCGCATCCCAGAGTGTGTGTGTGTGTGTGGTCAAGAGATGTGCGTTTTCTCTATTTTAATGTAGACGGAGAGTTGTTCAGAAGCGCTGGGTGAAACGCGGACCGTTTTCATTCTAAAACGCCGTTTTAAAACTAAAACGCACTAAACGGGTCTTAGAGTTGGGCTGTGGTCACACTGCATTTTTCACCCCTGACACTTCCATTCATACGCACGCTAATGTCGCAGACTTAAAACTCAAGCTCGTGCGAGAAGTTATGCAGTTTGCTGCATTGGAAGGTTCAAGCTTGGTGAACTCTGACCTGCAAAATCACATTACATGACTGCGTGAGACCAACCGAGGATCAAAACATGACCTCTCTGGATGGAAATTTTAAATATGGACCATTGTCGTAATTTGACTTCTTATCAATTAGAAATTATCAGACAGGAGGTTTCGAATATCAGAAAATAGACTTTATTCTCCATAATAAAGTCGAGAAAGAGCAGAGCAGACCCCAGAGCATTCTGAAGTCTCTCCTGGACACTTCCTTTCTTTGGTTCTCTCTTTCCAAAGTCTCTCCTGCTCCTTCTAAAGTCTTAAAAAAATCTTTATACAGGTTATTTTGACACACCCCTAGGTGTCTCATTTTAACTTTTAACCATTTTAGGATAGGTTTACTGATTTTGACACGTGTGCCTTAGAGCAAGGAGGTCGCTGGTTCGAGCCTCGGCTGGGTCAGTTGGCATTTCTGTGTGGAGTTTGCATGTTTCCCCCTGTTCGTGAGGGTTTCCTCCAGGTGCAACGGTTTCCCCTACAGCACAGGTGTCAAACTCAGTTCCAAAAGGGCCGCAGCTCTGCACAGTTTAGTTCCAACCCTAAGTAAACACACCTGATCAAACTAGTTGAGTCCTTCAGGCTTGTTTGAAACCTACAGGTAAGTGTGTTGGAGCAGGGTTGGAGCTTAACTGTGCAGGGCCTCGGCCCTCGAGGAATTGAGTTTGACACCCCTGCCCTTCAGTCTAAAGCAGGGGTGGGCAAACACGGTCCTGGAGGGCCGGTGTCCTGCACAGTTTAGCTCCAACTCTAATCAAGCTCTCCTGCTTATAAATTTCTAGTGATTTTGAAAACACTGATTACCATGTTTAGGTGTGTTTGATTAGTGTTGGAGCAAAACTGTGCAGGACACCGGCCCTCCAGGACCGAGTTTGCCCACCCCTGGTCTGAAGACATGCGCTATAGGGGAATTGAGTGA
Organism: Danio rerio; assembly: GCF_052040795.2. Classification (NCBI taxonomy): domain Eukaryota; kingdom Metazoa; phylum Chordata; class Actinopteri; order Cypriniformes; family Danionidae; genus Danio; species Danio rerio. The sequence goes on from NC_141042.1 coordinate 1,980,611, forward strand.
GATAAATTGGCCGGAGTGTATGGGTGTCAGTGATGGGATGCAGCTGGAAGGGCATCATGCTGGATAAGTTGGGAGTTCATTCCGCTCTGGCGACCCTGGATTAATAAAGGCACTAAGCCGAAAATAAAATTAATGAATGAATAAACAGCTGACCATTATGCTAAAACAAGTGATCTGTTGTTTCATTATCATCACAAAAAATACATTTATTAGACTCAAATCTCTCACTTACGATTGTTAAATGAACTTCTTTAGTTTTTGGTGACGGGAAACTTTGAATATTTAGTTCTAAGTATGTGGATGGTATCTTTAGTGAGTTTACGTGAAATTGAGTTTCTATAAACCACTAGAGGATAAATAATGTTGTTAAATAAATTTCTAATCTTGGCCTTTTGTTTACATTATCAATTGTTTTGGCCGGTCAGTATAATTTGGCGCGTTTTGCGCTTGCGCTCGCCTTGCCCTGATGACGTCAGCGCTGACGCGTTCATTCAGCGTCGAGTCTTCAGAGCTGAGGTGAGTCGTTTTCGCTTTTTCTCGTGTTTACACAACAATAAAACACACTTTACAGCTTATTAAAGCGACAATCTGCGACTAGTTTCTGCATTGAGTTCACCTCTATCTGTGTGTCTGCTGACCAAAACAATACAGCAGGCAGAGAGGAGCTCTGAGAGGACAATATGAGTGAATTATATATGCTAACGTTTTTCCCCACGTTTCTATTCGTTATAGCAAATTATGATCTGTGAATGGAAGTTTGCAGCAGATATGCACTTTACGCTGCTCTTTTTATAGTTCTGATTTCCCAGTTTCTAGATGTGCTACTGCTAACAATCTAAATGCTTTATTTGTATGAATACTTGCTTTTCACATTATATGTTGACATAGATGCCAAAAATCAATTGTAATTGTGTTGTCCTGCAAAACACCCAGTATTAAGCAAACTGATCTAATGACTGTTCAATGAGTGGTTTAGTCTGAGGCTCATCAATATTATCAGAGCTGCTGAAATCCTCTTTATTTCATGTTAATAGTTCCTGTTTTCCCCTGTTCATTATACTGATGTCTTCAGATCCACATATTGCCAAGTTTTTTGGAGGATGGTGAGAAGATGAGTGATCCAGAACCCTGCAGAATTAAACAGGAAGAGACTGAAGAACTAATAGGTTTGTGTTCATTCATTACTCTTCAATAATGAGGCTGAAGAACAGTGAGGTTGTTAATAGATGTGCTTAGAGATTGATTCTCTGTGAGGCACGGCTTTGAAATGCTCCACTTCAAGTAAAGGCATACAAGATAAGAGTTGAAAGCTTTGTTTACATTAATCTTATGGTGCTATTGACTTACTTTTCAGATGTGATGGTGAAGGAGGAGAGTGAAGAACTGAGTGAAGATGAGGAGAAACATCATGTCAAGAGGGAAGAAGACACTCAATCGGACACTGAACATGATGTTTCAGCGAACCAAACGGCTTCAAATGCTTTGACCTGCGTTCAGTGTGGAAAGACTTTCGGGAGCAAGTACAATCTCAAGAGTCACATGAGGATCCACACTGGAGAGAAACCGTACAAGTGCTCACACTGCGAGAAGAGATTCAGTCATTCAGGACAAAAGAAATCACACGAGAGGATGCACACCGGAGAGAGACCCTATTACTGCACCGCTTGTGGGAAGAGTTTCGCTTATTTAAATTGTCTACAAATACACACACAGAAAATTCACGGTAAGTAGATCCATCTAAACATCATGCACTTGCAGGTCATTTTATTTATATATATATATATATATATATATATATATATATATATACATACAAAGGGTATTGACGATCATAGGGTCAGCTGTTTCGGTTAGTTTGTGTAATGCATGCTTCAGTCAATTATGTGTTTACTCTTAGTTACGTCTATTTCATTAATAAGACATTTAAGTTTTCAGCATTTTGTTAGGGCTGCTCGATTGAGGGAAAAATCATAATCACGATTATTCTAAACGATTACTGTTAAAGTCAAAATTATTAACTCTCCTGAGAATGTTTTTTTTTTTTTAATAAATATTTCCCAAATGATGTTTAACAGAGCAAGGAATTTTAACAGTATTTCCTATAATATTTTTTCTTCTGGAGAAAAGCTTTTTTATTTTATTTCAGCTAGAATAAAAGCAGGTTTAAATATTTTGAAACTTATTTTAAGGTCAATATTATTAGCCCCTTCAGGCAATATATATTTTTTTATTGTCTGCAGAAGAAACTACTGTTATACAATGACTTTCCTAATTATCCTAATTAAGCCTTTGAATCTCAATGCTTGTATTTTGAAAAACATCTAGTCAAATATTATGTGCTGTCATCATAGAAAAGATCAAATAAATTAGTTGTGACCGTACGTTCACACCGAAAGCGGTGAGAGCGTCAAAGTAACCGGAAGTCATTCATTTTCAATGAAAGCTGGCGACGAGGAGCAGCGCGGCATGTCTTCGCCAGTGTTGGCGTCGAAAAGAGTTGAAATCATGTCAACTTTATGGTAATGAGCTATGACGCGGTTCAGCGGCAAGCAATCAGAATGTAGAAGTCCACCGCTTGATCAGAGTTCAGAGAACACAGACCTGTGAACTTTGGTTCCGACCACAGTTGTTCCCAAAGGTTTGATGATTGCGGTCGCCAGATTTACAATGTTTTCTTATAGGAACATGCATTAAATAAGTTACTGGCGAGTTACTAATGTTCATTAATGTTATATAAAGTTATATTAAAGCGGGAAACTCACGCGATGTGACGGTACAAAACAGCATTGCTGCTTCAGGATATTTACGACATATGGACACATATTGGATAAATAGAGCAAAGCCACACCACACGCAACTTGATCTTCCATTGTTATATGAATTTGATAAGAAGTGCGCAACATTTTCACGCTAGAAACATGTTTTATGCATGAATGTATCTTATATGCTGCAACGGCTCCTTTAAATACAAGATCAATGTAGCGAGTTTTGACGCTCTCGCCACCGGAGCTGAAGGCAGACATCGTTGTCGCCAGGGTAGCCAGAGCAACCTTGGACGCTCTCGCCGCTTTCGGTGTGAACGTACGGTTAGAAATGAGTTATTAAATCTGTTATGTTTAGAAATGTGTTGCAAACAAATCTTCTTTCCATTAAACAGAAATTGGGGGGAAAGGGTTGCTAATATTCAGGAGGGCTAATAATTCTGACTTCAACTGTATACAGTGCTTTACATGAACAAGACTAAAAATAAACAAGCATAAGCAAAAAGAACAACAACGAATGAAAATGATTAAAAGCAGATTCAAATGTGGTAATCTCTAAAGGCCGGTGCACACCAAGGTGTTTTTTGCTCACGTTTTCCGTCAACGTTTAACGCCTTGTAACTAAATAAAGGGCGTCAATGTGATTGTGCACACCAACACGCAAAACGCCAGGTGCAAAAGCATAAGTTTTTGCATGTGAACAAAAGTGCCGATTTGATTGGTGGAGAAGGTTTTGACGCCGCGCGTCAAAACCTTCTCCACCAATCAAATCGCCACTTTTGTTCACATGCACGGAGCTGCTGAAGTTACCGTAAACAGCTCTTGGAGGCGCTCAAGCGCAAAACTGTCAATGTGAGCGCACATTGAAGAAGACGCCCAGAGGCGATATGAACGTGGAGCTGCTTATTGCACTGGTAAACAATAATCATTTCTTCATCGCTAGAGCTGGAGCTGCTGCTTGAACCATCCATGCTTGTTCGGGTCACCAGTAACTTTATAAACAAACGTGTGAACTTCCACTCCTCCTCTTCTTCTGTGTTATAAGCCGGTGTCAGAAGCTTAAAGTTGTGTAGCGCCATCTAACGTCAAAAAAATGCCAGTGAAAAGCGCTTGGGTTTGAACACTTAAAAACGTCTCGTAAAATGCTGACGATAAACGCAAACTAAAAACGTCCCCGAGTGTAGGAGCCTTAACACAACAATGTGTCAATAATTTATATCTAAGGCTGCTTTCACACCTGTGAACAGATTCAGTTGTTCTGAAACAGAGATTACAATTGTTACATTGTTGCTCTTTGCTCTTGGAGCGGTTCGCTTTCACACTACAAAGTTTCTAATCGGACCAAAAGAGCTAAAAGAAGTCACGTGTGAGTAAACTCTCCTCACATTGGTCAGAGTGTCAGGGTTTATTTTGCAGCGTCCTGCTAAGCTGTCAGGAGAGGTGGTGATTGACAGGGTGCACGCGCGACGTGTCTGAGGAGAGATGCGGTGGGAAAGGTGCGCGACGATGCCTATTTGAGGACCGGGAGGGAGACTTGAGATTACCGGGAGATCATCACTCATTTGCGGGCATCCGGAGACTCGCGAAACTTCCCGCCATACTCATAATTCTCTCTTCATATAAGCCTATTACATATCCATAAAACACTGTGATATAACCGCGCTCGGATCGTATCGCTTTCTCACTGCAATCGAACCGCTCCAGGGTTCGTTTCAATCGAGCCGAGACCACCTCATTCAAGCGATCTCGGAGCGATTACTTTGGCGCGGAACAGAGCGCGATTGCCCTGTTCACATATGCCAAACGAACCGCGCTAACTGGGCAAACGAGACACGTTCCGAAACAAAAGTGTAGGTGTGAAAGCACCCTAAAAGGTACTGAATTCAAATCTGAGCCCTAATTAAAATGTAGCTTCATTTAATTTTCAGACCTGACTGTGAAGAGGAAGAAAAACCCAAGTGAAGGATCGAGTGAAGCCATGAAGGACCACAATAGTGTTGATGCAAAGAAGCCCAATTCGTGCTCATGGTGTGGAAAGAGTTTTACACTTCAACAAAATCTAAGAAAGCACGAGAGAGTTCACACTGGAGAGAGACCCTACACGTGTTCACACTGCGACAAGAGATTCATCTACTTGGGAAATATGAAAAGACATGAGATGACTCACACCGGAGAGAAACCGTACCAGTGTTCACACTGCGAGATGAGATTTAGTCTGCTGAACAACATGAAGAGACACGAGATGATCCACACTGGAGAGAAACCGTTCACATGTACTCGGTGTCGGAAGAGTTTCAGACAGTCGTCCTCCCTTCATCAACACATGAAGATCCACACTGGAGATAGACCGTACAAGTGTGTTCAGTGCTGCAAAACGTTTTTTAAGGATTCGCAGCTGAAGAAGCATCTCAGGGTGCATGCAAACGAGCAGCCGTACTCGTGCTTTGAGTGTGGAAAGAGTTTTGCGCATCAACAACTTTTAACAAAACATCAGAAGATCCATAATAGTGTGAGAAAATACGCGTGCTTCGCGTGCGAGAAGACTTTTATTAAAGCTGGAGACTTGAAACGACACCACAGGATCCACACCGGGGAGAAACCGTACAAGTGTTCACACTGCGACAAGAGATTCAGCCAGTCAGGACAGCTGAAATTACATGACCGGATCCACACCGGAGAGAAGACGCACAATTGTGATCAATGCCGCGAGACTTTTTTGAGCGCTTCAGAGCTGAGGGAGCATCTTAGTCTTCATACAAATGAAAATGCTTAATTTGGAAATTTGGTTGGATGGCGGAGCAAGATAAAGCAAGATGCAGCACTACAAAGAGGTCAGGTTTTGATCTTATAGCGGTCTCACAGATTCACCAAGCTTGAACTTTCCAATACAGTGACATGATAAATATTCTGGTCTGGTGAATGTGCATGCATATGAACAGAAGTCGTCAACGGGGCGAAAAGTGCAGTGTGACCACAGCTTGTGTATTGTTCAAATGGACTCTTCTTTCGTTATGTTCATGGCTGCTTTTGTCCCATTGACTTCCATCATAACAACAAGTCTTGACAGTATGTAATCATGCATTCTTCATTGTTGGTGGTTTTCCCTGTAGGGAAGAAATAACATTTCAGTTGGCAGCAATAACCCTTAAGATAGGCCTTTGCAAAATAAGGGTCTGTTTTTTATATGGAGTACATACCAGTCTGAGATGGTTCGTGCTTTATGAAGATGGATACACTGTGGCCATAAAGGATGGACATGGTCAGCAACAATTGGTACTTTGGTCCTTGCTTTCATGTTGTTGATGCCAAATTCTGACCCGAGCATCCGAATGTGTCAGCAGAAATGGAGACTCATCAGAGCAGGCAACGTTTCTCCAATCTTCTATTGTCCAGTTTTGGTGAGCCTGTGTGAATTGTAGCCTCAGTTTCCTGTTCTTAGCTGACAGGAGCGGCACCCGGTGTGCTCTTCTGCTGCTGTAGCCCATCCGCCTCAAGGTTGGACGTGTTGTGTGTTCAGAGATGCTCTTCTGCAGAGCTCGGTTGTAACGAGTGCTTATTTGAGTTACTGTTGCCTTTCTATCAGCTGGAACCAGTCTGGCCATTCTCCTCTGGCATCATCAACAAGGCATTTGCGCCCACAGAACTGCCGCTCACTGGATATTTCCTCTTTGTCGCAGCATTCTCTGTAAACCCTAGAGATGATTGTGCGTAAAAATCCTAGTAGATCAGCAGTTTCTGAAATACTCAGAACAGCCAGTCTGGCACCATCAACCATGCCACATTTAAAGTCACTTAAATCCCCTTTCTTCCCCATTCTGATGCTCGCTTTGAACTGCATCGAGGTGCTGCCATGTGATTGGCTGATTAGACATTTGTGTTTACGAGCAGTTGGACAGGTGTACCTAATAAAGTGGCCGGTGAGTGTAAATTTTATATAACTCCATATACAAGCCAAACTATTTGGTTAACAAATTATTGTTTTATTATTGTTTGCTTTTTCAATATTGTTATAATCTTGTGACTGTGGGGATTCAAGCGATACTTGTTTTTATGAGTATGAGATAAGATAATTGCTCCATTTCTAGGTCTGCATAACTCCATGTAAACGCCAGAAGCTACAATTTATTTTGCACTGCAATTGATGATCAGCAGCAAAAATTACACATTTGATCTCTTCCCTGCAGGGAAAACCACCAGCAATCAAGAATGCATGATGCTGTCATGGCTTTGCAATCCAAACAATGTGATTTAGAGTTATAATGGAAGTCAATGGGCCAAAAACAGCCTCTAACATAACGAAAGGAGAGTACATTTGCCAAAGCATTTATCAAAGCATTTTCCCAAAATATGTCCCAAAATAAGATTTGTCACCAAAAATCATTCCATTTGCTGAGACGCAGAGAAAATTGTGGACAAATTAAACTCAAAATCACCCCACGGTGGATGAAAATCATCCCCAACAGCACACAAGGGATAAACAACATTTCTGAAAACTCTGATTTGTCTTCACTTACATCAGCTTCCGCTGATAAATTTGTATATATTCATGAATTCCAATGGTTTGTAAATAATAAAATTTTCAATCCAGCTTCAAAATCTCAGATGCTCTCATAATAATGTCCAACTGAAAAACCTTGAAAGGGTTTAGTGGCACAGCGTTTAACAACAGACAATTTTTGGTTGCTATGATTCGGAATCCATGACAGAAAGGTAATACTAGTATCTAATTTTGAATGGAGATCATTGAATATAGAAATGCCGTCACCATTAATTTAACCTTTTCCTTTGTTGTTTAGTCATTGTAAAGGTAGCCTACCACTGATTTGGACGGCTGGGTGAAAATGGCAGTGACTAGTGCTATTTTACTCTGTTATGAACTCTCAGATACCAGAAAAATCTAATTACGCCAGTAGTTATTTGTAGAATGTTCATATGAATATCCATCACCTGTATTTCTGTTAAGATGTTAACTTATTAAGCTGTTCAACGTACAAACTGTACCAGCCCTGCTGAAAAAAAACAGCTTAAACCAGCCTAGGCTGTTTGGCTGGTTTTAGTTGGTCGACCAACCTGGTTTTAGAGGGGGTTTTGGCCACTTCCAAGCTGGTTTCCAGCCATTTCCAGCCTGGTCAGGCTGGAAAATGACCATCTAGAACCAGCTTGAGCAGCCTGGCTTAAGCTGGACATAGCTGGTTTTGGCTGGGCTCCCAGCCTGGCTAGGCTGGTCAAGCTGGTTTCAGTTAGCAATCTCCCAGCCTGACCAGCTACGACCAGGCTGGAAATAGTTGGAAACCAGCCTGGAAATGGCCGAAACCCCTCTAAAACCAGCCTGGTTGACCAGCTAAAACCAGCCAATGATCCTAGGCTGGTTTAAGCTGTTTTTGTCAGTAGGTTGTTAAGGATAGAGAAGTTACTCTCTGGAAAGTCTAAAGTTTGTTTAAATATAGTCATTAACTATAAATACCAACCATAATACGTTTGTTTTTCATAATAATTATTTGCTTCAAGCTGTCTTTTTTATGTATTTTTATTATTCTTACATTTTGTTAGCTGTTTTTACTGGTTATACTTAAGGAAACTATATATCTGTCAGCCATGAAGTATTTAATTTGCTTTTTAATTATGTTCAGTGCATTTTTAAAAACATTTTGTGCTCAATTTCACCTCATATATATGATCTAGATGAATTTTAGTTCACATTAGTAATTGTTTTTTTCTCGTAAATTGTATTTATTTATCCCGCCTTGCCGTGATGACGTCAACGCTGACGCGTTCATTCAGCGTCGAGTCTTCAGAGCTGAGGTGAGTCGTTGACGCTTTTTCTCGTGTTTATACAACAATAAAACACACTTTACAGTTTATTAAAGCGACAATCTGCGACTAGTTTCTGCATTGAGTTCACCTCTATCTGTGTGTCTGCTGACCAAAACAATACAGCAGGCAGAGAGGAGCTCTGAGAGGAAAACATGAGCTTAACGTAGTGTTTGAGTTTTGGTGGTGTGTTTACGTTTTTCCATGCTTGTGTTAGTTATATTTTCAAGTATGATCTTTGTATTTGAATAGTGAATCTACTGCAGCAGAAACATCCAATGACAGAGAAAACTTTTGTAATTAAAAGTTTAAAGTCCGCGAGAACCGGAAGCTGCCCTTTTTGCAAGACCGTTATGACGCGATTAACCGTCATCAGCATATTAAATAAATTCTTAAACTTTAGCTTTAAGATTTAATAAAAAATTAATGTATGAACGTTTATGCATTTGCATAAGGTTGTTTCCCAGTGATGTGTTGCAGCTGGAAGGGTATCCGCTGCATAAAACTTATACTGGATAAGTTGGTGGTTCATTCCGCTGTGGTGACCCCAGATTATTAAGGGACTAAAACAAAAAGAAAATAAATGAATGTTTTATCGTAACATCTTTTGCATCAAATTGCAAAAAAAAACAAATGTTCTTGCTCTGAATGTTTTGATAACACCATAGTGTTTTTTATTATGAGTGTTTTATTTTATGAGTAATTCCATGCAAATGTCAACCTTGCCATGAATAAAATTAAGTTTTCACCAAAATACGAAAACTGATTCTAAGTTTTTTTTATGTAAGCAAGTTTTTTTAGTACTTTAGAAATACTTGAAAATATCTCTGTCAATGTTTTCAAACTATTTGATCTATTTGATTTACCCAAGTCACACAAGTGGTAATTTCACATCGGTCACATCCTTAACAGAGATGTCACATTCATAACGAAACTTTTTTTTTTCTCATAAATGCAAAAATATAAAATAAAATCAATCATGTTTGTTTATAGAGAGCCAACTCGTATCCTTTTGATTAGCATTGTTTCTTCTGAGTTGTGCAGTTTATTCCACAGAATTTCTACAAAGTATGTTGTGTACTGCAAACTTGCATACTCATTTGGTCACATCCATGACGCAAGTTTATTTCCCTCATTTAAAGTACAAAACATAACTTTGCAATCATAACTTAGCAATCATAACTTTGCGGTTAGTCGTTCTGTTAAATATAAACAGGAGTTTTAATATAATGTTAACATATAATTTCTCTGTGAATTAATGGTTTCAATTTGTACTGCAAATGTCACGTCCATAACACTGGAAATGCTCTATTTTTATTATTTCGGCAATTAGTAGAATTGTAAAAAAATGTATTTGTTGTACTCTCCCATTCATTGTGCTCTAAGCTTACCCAACTATGGGCTATGTACGCTACTGATAAACCCGGAAATGTGAAAAGGGTTCACACAGTTGTTGCTAGATCATGATAAACCCAATTGTCATAATACTGTAGAGATATTAATCATTGTTAAACAGTGTTACATAAATGATGCTATAGTGATGTGTGTATCCGCAGAGTGTCTTATCTAGACTTAACAGGTTCTTATAGCTGCAGCTGGTCAAGTCTAGATAGGATACAGTTGCTAACAGTTAGCCCCGCTCAGTACTTCAGACAAGCAATTGTTCACCACAAAGATATAACCTCAATCAGTGTAAATGAATCAGATTTCTCTGTTTCTCCTCCTGAAGCTCTGCCACCATCAGTGAAAGACAAATACAGAGTTTATTGAAGGACAGTGAGAAGATGAGTGATCCAGAACCCTGCACAATTAAACAGGAAGAGACTGAAGAACTAATAGGTTTGTGTTTATTCATTACTCTTCAATAACAGATGATATTCAGCTTGCCTCCAAATTTCTACACAATGTTGTAAGATTTTGCCAATTACATGCATGTTCAATAAGAAAAGGTCTGGAGAGGGTTTTCTTTAATGCCAAAAACATAGCGCTGCTCGAATTTGGGAAAAATCATAATCACGATTATTTTGGTCATAATTGTAATCACGATTATTCCAAACGATTATTAGTTGAAGTCAAAATTATTAGCGCTCCTGAGAATTTTTTTTTTAAATAAATATTTCCCAAATGATGTTTAACAGAGCAAGGAATTTTAACAGTATTTCCTATAATATCTTTCTTCTGCCGAAAGGCTTATTTGTTTTGTTTTGGCTAGAATAAAAGCAAATTTAAATATTTTAAAAACCTCTTTTAAGGTCAATAATATTAGCCCCTTTAGGAAATATATATTTTTGATTTTCTGCAGAAGAAACTACTGTTATATAATGACTTGTCTAATTACCCTAATTAAGCCTTTGAATCACACTTTGAATTTGAATGTTTGTATTTAAAAAAATACCTACCAAAATATTATGAGCTGTCATCATAGCAAAAATAAAATTAATCGGTTGTTAGAAATGAATGATTAAAACTATTATGTTCAGAAATCTTCTTTCCATTAAACAGACATTGGGGGAAAAGGTTGCTAATATTCAGAACGGCTAATAATTCTGACTTCAACTGCATATATTATTTTCCTCCCTGCAAAGGAAAGAGAAATAAATACAATAGAATAAAAATATGAAACAAACTTTGCTTTTAGCATCTTCACCGTAAGAAAAACACTTTAGCTACTGTTACGAACCGCACAGTTTTGCTGCGTGTATGTTCTTTCTGTCTCTCTCTCTCTCTCTCTCTCTCTCTGTACCGGCCCTGTCATTTTCTCAGGTACCGCCTACTTTGGAGCACTATTGGCTGACAGGACTGCCAATCCTAATCAACCGTGTGACGATGACTTCTCTCTCTGCCAATCGCGTTCGTTGCAGAGCCCTTTAAAAATGGAAGCGGCAACGGGGAGAAATCAGCTGTTGTTGTTTTGGCGTGTTGTCTGTTTGGTGGTGTCCGTGTGCGTTGTCGCTGTTACTGATGTGTACTTTGATTGGAATTTATTGATGTTGACTTTGAGTGAGTAACTGATGACTTTGAGTGAGATTTGTTTGAGAGTTCTGACGTGTGTTTCTACATCTATAGCCCGCTAATGCTCCATTCAAAACCTTCTGTGACTTGACAAGGGAGATCTGGAACAACATAGTAAGTCACGTGACATGCATATTTGCACGCAGGATTATTGATGTATAGACACACTAGTTAGCGAAGTGCGCTAATTTTGTATTTTTATTTATTAGTTAGAGTAAGTTCAGGGCGCTGAAGACTTTTCTTTTCATATTGTTATTTTCTTATTTAATGGATTGGGGAGGAGATTAAGGGAATGTTTTTGTTATATTTATTTCTTTGATTTCCATGCGCGAACTTCAGTTCCCTCTCCTATTTGTCTTGGTTCTTTTCAAATTTATCTTATTGTTTGTAAATATTGTAAATAATGTGGGAGCAATAAATCTTTTGCGGTGCTAATTTGCTGTTTGGTGTTTTCTTTTGCCTTTCTTCAACATCAGTTTATACTTTGGTCATCTTTGTGTTACTCCTTTTAATACCCTAGACAAATTGCCATCAAGGATCGTAACACTACAAAAGTCTTCAGTCAAGAGCAAAGAGGGATTTTCTCGTTGTTTGATTAATCATGATGAAACAGGCGGCAGCTGTGCTCTGTCACTTTAATGGTTTCACTTTCACGTGTCTTTTGATTCTCAACTCGTTTGTTTATTACAAAATGAGGGTTAATATGAATAATCACTAAACACCGCGTTTTGACACCTATTTGAACATTAAAGTGCTCGCGTTAATGACTTTATATATGTGTGCTCTCTGCTCGTCACTATGTGCGAATGAGACCAAGTGCAGACCGCATGCTTCTGACTGTCTGCACGCCGCACATACATAAGCATGCGGTCTTTCGCGCTTTTAAGAGCAACAAGTGAGGACAACTGGACAGGGGGCGGTAAATAATGGAATAATCGTTTATCTCGATTAATGGTTTTTCATAATCGTTTGGAAGCCATAATCGAAATCGGATTTTCGATTAATTGCACAGCCCTACAAAAACATTAGTAATTTATTAGATACAAATGAATAATTTGAGGACAGAGTTCTGGGTTAAATCACCCTAATGCAATACAAGAATTACATTCAAAAGGTTCGCAACTAACTTACATTTCCCTGACTCCTGCATATATATACACAACTGATATTAACAGGTGGAGTTTTGGTGTAACGTCGCTTATCAGTCAGTCTGCAGTCCTTTGGCTGTTGTACCCAAACATACTTCCTCTTTTTGCAACCTTTCTCTGCATGCCAGAACTGAACAGTTAAGTGCTTCTTCACTATATTTCAAAACTTCTACAAGCATCCAGCTCCTTGTGACATGTCTAGACTAGACTTCTTAGACCGCAGTCTGGAGCTTATTCTTATTCTGCGATTTCCCTATTGTCAGCAGTTTCTTCTAAGAAGTATGCAACACAGTAAGAAAGAAGAAGTATTTTTGGTTAAGATATAGTATCATACACAAGACAGGGCTCGAAATTAACCTTTTTGCTTGGTAGCACCGGTGCTCCTAACTTTAAAAAGTTAGGCGCATCAGCCAAAATTTAGTCGCACCCACCAATTATGAGCACCGTTACTACAAGTTTTATACAAACATATTTATAGCATTTGAAATCAACACTAATTAAACTAACAACCAAAAAAAAAAATATATATATATATATATATATGCAAGCGTGAGGAAAATATGTCTCAACGAAATCCCGTTATCACAAGAAATACATTTTATAACATGACTGAGTGACTAAAGCTTACACGGAGCGCTCACCGGCCCTGCACACACTGCTTGAATGAATCGGTTAACGGTATAACTGTGCTGTTCTCACAAGTGCTGTCTGATATTGCACTGATGCTTTTGACATATACTGTGCCTTATTATATGCATACGTCATGTCAATAGCAATACTGTCTTTTCATGAGTAGCGACGTTAGTTTACTCAGTGTAAGCCCGTTTGCGATGGTGTACGTGATGTTAAATTTTACATATAGCTGTCCCTTGCACAGCGGACAGCATCTGGCGATTATATGAAGGATTAAACAGAAGCTCTCGTGCTAGATGTGGCAAACTGTTACCTGAAAACTTCATCTCACAGACTTTTAATAGCGGACTTGAAGCCAACGGAGTCTTTTATCCACTCTTGGAAAAGTGTAGATGGTGGACTGACATTCAGCACATGATCACAACTAAGATGTGTCATTATTTATAACTTTAGATGCTATGGTTTCTAAAAAAAAATCTGTCAGTGCCATTTTCATTCTCATCTTTAGCGCTTTAGTTTTTCGCGGTAGTAGCTCTCTCTGTCATCCCAAGCAAGAAGGTGCTGGCTGAGTGATTGACAGCTGACATTAACCAATCATTCGCGTTCAGTGCTAGAGCAGTGGTGGGCCAATAAGAAGAGCGCGAAGGCGGGGCAAGCATTACGGACTTGTTACTGCAGCAAGTTCCTGAGCGCTGCGTTTCCCGTTTCAAGTGCAGACAAAGAGCTTAGAGAAATGCATTCTGCGTGAATGTCTCCCGAATCCGCGCATGTGGTGAACATTTTGCAGTAAAAACTGGTCGCACACAACAATTTTAAGCACTCGCAGAAATGCTCCCAAATATATTTTGAGGTCGCATAGATAAAATTTCGGGCGCATATGCGACCAAAATGGTCGCAATTTCGAGCCCTGCAAGATAAAGATTGATTAGTCTAAACACTATTTCTAATAAGAAAAATAAGGACATAAAAAAGTAATAAAAATAAATTCCCTTTTCCCCACAACATACAATTTTTATTACAAGAGTTCATGTTTACGTTTAATCTGAGGTGCAAAAACAGCCAAACACACAAGTACTCTTATTCATTAGCATATGACCGTATGGTTAATGCTGTGTTCACACCAGACGCGGAATGCGCGGATGAATTGCAATATTCACTCGTAAATGGGCGCTTAAACATTTGAGTTTGCTCGCTTTATTTGAGTGTCAAAATCTGCTTCATTCGCGCGTCATATATTAACTTCACAACAGACGTGGAATCACGTGATGGGCAGGGCTTCTGTCTGCCCGGTGACTGTAGCTTTGTTGCTAAATGGCTAACATGGATTTTATTGAGAAAATAACTGTTATGTGCTTTATAAAGGCTGAAAAACAGCATTGATTTGTTTGGAGCCGTGTCTGAGTCCATTAGATCCTTTTCAGAGGTTCTGTGAGCTCATAAACTCCTCCACAAACTGAACCTGGATGATGGAGGCTTTCAGCGGTGCTTCTGACTTAGCCGAGCCCAGCTTGATGAACTGTTGGATACCAACAACAGGCGCTACATCATAATCACGCCAGATTCCGATTTTTTTCAACTCGAGCGGTTCAAATGCGCAAAACGTTCAATTCACACCGCGCAATTCGCGTCATTCGCGCAGCAGGATGTCTATTCGCGCGTTTGCATTGACTTAACATACAAATCACTCGCACTTGATGCTTCTTCCGCATCTGGTGTGAGCACAGCATAACAACTAACTTATTCACTTACTTTTCAGATGTGATGGTGAAGGTAGAGAATGAAGAACTGAGTGAAGATGAGGAGAAACATCATGTCAAAAAGGAAGAAGAAACTCGGATAAAAACCGAACATGGTGTGTCAATGGAAACAACAACCATAAAAGGTTTGACCTGCACTCATTGTGGAAAGAGTTTTCGGGACAAATACAATCTGAGGACTCACATGATGATCCACACTGGAGAGAAACCTTACAAGTGTTCACACTGCGACAAGAGATTCTATACTTCAGCACATCTGAAAACACACGAGAGGACGCACACTGGAGAGAAACCTTACAAGTGTTCACACTGCGAGAAGAGATTCGCAGATTTAGGACACATGAAGACACATGAGAGGACTCACACTGGAGAGAAACCGTACCGCTGCTCTGATTGTGGGAATAGTTTCAAACTATTTTCTTATCTACAAAGACACACAAAAAAATATCACGGTAAGTTGATCTTCTAAAGATCCAGGTCATATTTTTGACCTAATACAAATAATTCAGGGTGGTGTAAACTGTATATGTAAACAAGAATAACGAAAAACATCTCAGGTGAAGCGCTTTAAAACCAGTCGGTTATGCTTCAGAAAATAAAACATGCTAGACTTTCTGCAATGTTGTCATGAGGCATGACAGACATGGTATTGGTTGTCATGAACTTTGCCACATTACACGAGAAGAAATGATGGAATCTTGTTACGACATCTATTTGTCGTTCATGACTTCCTAAGACACCCTACATCAGGGAAATCATGCCGAAATTGTGTGATCTGACCTGACGAAATCGTGTGATCTGACCGGGGCTTCATAACTAGCCAACTGAGTGAGCACACTTTCATTCTGCCCAACCAGAAATAAAAAAAGGAAACAAACAGGAAAGTGCTGAGAAGTGGGATGATGGCGATTGCTATATGGCGAATAAAGCCCGCCTTCTAGTACAGAAGGCAATCGTCAATTGCTATATGGCCAATAAACCCCGCCTTCTAGTACAGAAGGCAATCGTTGATAGCTATATGGCGAATAAAGCCCACCTTCTAGTACAGGAGCCAATCGTTGATCGCTATATGGCGAATAAAACCCGCCTTCTAGTACAGGAGCCAATCGTTGATCGCTATATAGCGAATAGAGCACGCCATCTAGTACAGGAGCCAATCGTTGATCGCTATATAGCGAATAGAACCCTCCATCTAGTACAGGAGCCAATCGTTGATCGATATATAGCAAATAGAGCCCGCCATCTAGTACAGGAGCCAATCGTTGATCGCTATATGGCGAATAAAGCCCGCTATGTAGTACAGGAGCCAGTCGTCGATTGCTATGTGGCGAATCAAGCCAGCCTTCTAGCACAGGAGGCAATCGCCTATTGCTATATAGCGATCAAAGTCCGCCTTCTAGTACAGAAGGCAATCGTCGATCGCTATATGGCGAATAAAGCCCACCATCTAGTACAGGAGCCAATCGTCAATTGCTATGTAGCGAATAAAGCCCGCCATCTAGTACAGGAGCCATTCGTCGATTGCTATATAGCAAATAGAGGCCGCCTTCTAGTACAGGAGCCAATCGTTGATAGCTATATGGCGAATAAAGCCCGCCTTCTTGTACAAAAGCCAATCGTCGATCGCTATATTGCGAATAAAGCCCGCTATCTAGTACAGGAGCCAATCATCAATTGCTTGATAGCGAATAAAGCCCGTCATCTAGTATAGGAGCCATTCGTCGATCGCTATATAGCAAATAGAGGCCGCCTTCTAGTACAGCAGCCAATCGTTGATTGCTATATGGCGAATAAAGCACCCCTTCTAGTACAGGAGCCAATCGTCAATCACTATATAGCGAATAAAGCCTGCCTTCTAGTACAGGAGGCAATCGTCAATTGCTATATAGCGAGTAAAGGCCGCCTTCTAGTACAGAAGGCAATCGTCGATCGATAATGGCGAATAAAGCCCGCCATCTAGTACAGGAGCCAATCGTTGATCGCTATATAGTGAATAGAGCCCGCCATCTAGTACAGGAGCCAATCGTTGATCGCTATATAGTGAATAGAGCCCGCCATCTAGTACAGGAGGCAATCGTTGATCACTATATAGCGAATAAAGCCTGCCTTCTAGTACAGGAGCCAATCGTCGATCACTATGTAGCGAATAAAGCCCGCCTTCTAGTACAGGAGCCAATAGTCGATCACCATATGGTGAATAAAGCCCGCCTTCTAGTACAGGAGGCAATCGTCGATCGCTATTTACCGAATAAAGCCTGCCTTTATGGAGAATTGAATGTTTCAAACAGAATGCCTGAGCATACTGCAAAAGAGGTATTTCAAAGATGGCCGTCGTGTGAAATGACTGGCCTTAAAGGGACTTTGCTATGGCAGAACTAATCTTTTAATGATGTGTATGCTCAATCAACTGTCGAGAAGACGTGTGGATTATAAAAGGGTTATTGATAATTAATTGTTTGCATACTTTACATTTTCAGACCTGACTGTGAGGAAGGAAGGTGAAGAGATGAGTGAAGCCATGAAGGTCCATCTTAGTACAGTTCGAAAAGAGAAGAAACATTCATGCTCTTGGTGTGGAGTTGGTTTCGCACGTCAGTCGTGTTTAAAAATACATGAGATGATCCACACTGGAGAGAAACCTTTTAAGTGTTCAGACTGCGACAAGGGATTCACTCGAATAGAATTTCTGAAAAAACACAAGGTGATTCACACGGGAGAGAAACCGTTCAAGTGTTCACACTGCGACAAGAGATTTGTTCGGTTAGATTGCCTGACAAGACATGAGAGGGTTCACACTGGAGAGAGACCTCACGCATGTCCTGAGTGTGGGAAGAGTTTCAGAATAGAAGCAGATCTTCTGCTGCACATGAGGATCCACACTGGAGAGAAAGCACACAGATGTGAGCAATGCGGCCGAACATTTGTAGTGGCTTCACTGCTGAAGGACCATCTCGGAATTCATACAAAGGAGAAGCTTTATTCATGCTCTGAGTGTGGAAAGAGTTTTACACGACAGTCGTATTTAAGAAAACATCAGGAGGTGCACAATAGTGTGAGGAAGCATGTGTGCATCGAGTGTAAGAAGACTTTTACTAGAGCTCACTCGTTTAAACAGCACATGATGATCCACACTGGAGAGAAACCGTACAAGTGTTCACACTGCGACAAGACGTTCAATCAGATACCAACACTGAAAGCACACGAGAGGATTCACACTGGAGAGAGACCGTACACATGTACTCAGTGTGGGAAGAGTTTCAGGCAGTCATCAAACTTTTCTAAACACTTGAGGATCCACACTTCACAGAGTCATACTGAAGAATCTAATTAAGGATCTGAGAGTCCTTATAGCAAACCTATGTGTGTTGCTTCAAGAAAACAACCATTCGTAACAATTTTAATTTGTTTATATTTATTTATTATTTATTTTAATCATATGATTATTAGTCATTTATATAATTATCATATTTTATTGATTATTTGTAGGTCCACACGGAATCTGCGCATGCAGAAATCCGCAGATTTTTAGCCGATAATCAAGTCAATTGTTTACTTGTGTAAATTTATATTTATTCAGTTTTTGAATTAATTTGAGTAATAATATTGACTAATATGAAAAAGGTTATTTGATTTATTTACAATACAGTAGTCTTTTAGTAGATATATTATATGAGAGACTTGCTTTGTTAACCAAATAAGTGGATCTAGATCACGGGTGTGCAAACTCGGTCCTGGAGGGCCGGTGTCCTGCATAGTTTAGCTCCAACTTCCTTTAAAGCGTCACGAAACACCAAAACACATGTTTTGAGCTGTTGACTGTCGTATATGTGTCCCACACTGCTAAAAACACTATTAGGACACCTATATTTCACTAAAAAGTGTAAATTGGTTGTTTTTGCGTTATTTCAAGCAAATTCGTACTTCCGATTTGAAACGAATTTTTGAAGCTGCGTCACGGTCATGACATAATAGCGTGTATTCCAGCGTGCAGACTGGACGTCTGTGCCAGAGTGTGTCTTATTACGTCTTACAGTGTGATGCATTAATGCATGAGTAAGGCTTGATTCAAACCAATCAGCGCGCTCTATTGTGCAACTTCATTAATATTCATTACTGTCACAGTGTTTAGACGACAGAGACGCCACGTTGTGTTGGCAAAACAAGCGTGAAGTGTTGCTTTTATAGTTTGCTGCAGTGAAGTTTTGTTTTCATTTTCTCTCTGTGAGAGCGCAGCTGGAGTCACGTGGATTAACAGTGTACGCGACGCTCGACAACAGTAACTTGCGTGTCTAAGGAGGATTATTGTTTACCTGAGAGAGTTTTTTTTTTCTCTGATTCGCCGTGCGGTATCAAACATTGCATGAAAAATACACGCTTAGAGCAGTTCCTCGAATCAAATATCTCGTTTGTCGCGAGGGGCATGAATGAATTCCCTGAATGAAAGAGCCAAACTGCAGTTAAAGTCCACCATTTAATAATTTGGCAAATAATTCGATTACAGATGTCCATGTAAACACCATCACTTTTTCCCGTGTTTGTGTGTGTGTTTGTGTGTGTGTTTTGACTTGCGCGTGCCCAAATAGACACTCCCACACCATCCCACTTTAGTTCCTCCGACACTCCCCCCTAAACAGAGCTGGACACGCCCACTTTTCTGACTTTTTCCAAAGTAGAGGTGTGAAAACACCCTGCTGAAACGAGGGGGTTTCATGGCCCTTTAACACACCTCCCTGAAAGTTTTTATCATACCTAGTAAGAGCTTGATTAGCTAGTTCAGGTGTGTTTAATTGGTGTTGGAACTTAAATATGCAGGAAACTGGCCCTCCTGGAATGAGTTTGGACACCCCTGATCTAGATGCATTTGCATTGTAAGCATAAAAGTCTCGATCCCAAAAAGTTAAGAAGGTATTATTTTTTCATAAATAAAGTTTTTAGTTTTGATACTCCAAAAATAATTCTGCATAAATCCACAGATTTTGATTAAATTCTCAGCAGAAAAAGCAAAAAATGTCCACAGATTCTGTCTGGCCCTAATGATTGGTTAATAATTTGATGTTTTTTTTTTTTAATTTTATTATGTTTTTATATTTTATTATGACATTTTTTTATAATTATTGCTTTATTACCATCTCCTTTTTCCATTTTGTTGTAATCGTATGACTGTGTGGTCTCAAGCGACACTCAATTTCATGAGTAAGAGATAAGAGAATGTCTCCGTTTCAAGGTCTGTATTGTCTCTGGACGATGTGGTGAAGCATTAATTTTCCATTGCTGTTGCTTGTGGTATAATAACACTTGTTGGGTTTGTCCTGGAGCATTTAATCATACGCAACTAAGATTATTAAATAAACTCTGCTCTTACTTCATCATCATGACTTCATCTCCTGCTTCTGCTCTACTCTAGCTGTCCAGTCTGGCGTGAAGTATGTTTGTTATTTAGACTTGCTATTTATGAGTGTTTTAAAAAATGGTGCATAGTGAACATTTTTTTTTCACCTCACACATTTAATTTGGCGCGTTTCTGACGATCCGCCGTTGCTCCCGCCTCGACGTGGTGACGTCAGCGCTGACGCGTTCATTCAGCGTCGAGTCTTCAGAGCTGAGGTGAGTCGTTGACGCTTTTTCTCGTGTTTACACAACAATAAAACACACTTTACAGTTTATTAAAGCGACAATCTGCGACTAGTTTCTGCATGGAGTTCACCTCTATCTGTGTGTCTGCTGACCAAAACAATACAGCTGGCGGAGAGGAGCTCTGAGAGGACAATATGAGTGAATGTGTTTGTGTATGAGGTTTTTCAACGTTTGTGTTATTATTATCACACACATTATCATCTGTAAAGAGAAATGCTGGTTATATATTTTATTAGAAGTGTTTGGTGTTTAAAGGTTTTTTATGATATCCCAGTTTTTGTACACAGACATGCTACTGCTAACAATCTACTATAATTTACTATAACAATCTACTATATATTTAAACTATACAGGTTTCAACGCTAAGGATTTTTTTCTACTGGCCCGATTGGACCACTGTCATTTTTACATGCCCTACTAAAATTGTCACTGGTTCCCCACAAAGAATAAAATTAATAAAAATAAAGAAGTTAATAGCTTTTTCATAGCCACATATTTTAAATAATGTGGCAGAAAACAATATAGAAGTATTGAATTTGTGCAGGTGGTCGAACTGATGACAAAATGTGCAAAACATCACTTCATTGTTTTCATTCTGTTTTACCCACGTAAATTTCTGTTTCAACTATGTTAGACATTTTCTTTTAGCCTCATAATTTGATGTTGGCGTCTCTTCGTTGTCCTGTTTTTTTTTGGGGGTGGGGGGGGGTTATGTTACGGATGGTGTTTATGACTTCACAGTTAAGGTAGGATTCAAAAGCTTAAAAGTACAAACTGTTTTTCGATTCGAGACAGTATTTGCAAGCAAATTGACAAATAGTCGCAGGCAAATTAAAATTTAGTGACAAGGCACCACTGGCTCGATCAGGCCAGTAGCGATTCTGTCTGCTTCAACCACCAACATAATCACATTTTGTATCTATTACAAGATATAACATAGGTTTTATTTAAATCAGTGTAAATGTATCAGATTTCTCTGTTTGTTCTCCTGAAGCTCTGCCGCCATCAGTGAAAGACAAAGACAGAGTTTATTGAAGGACAGTGAGAAGATGAGTGATCCAGAACCCTGCAGAATTAAACAGGAAGAGACTGAAGGACTAATAGGTTTGTGTTTATTCATTACTCTTCAATAATGAGGCTGAACAATGGTGAGGTTCTATAAAGCACTTTAAACAGCCACAAACACTATACATAAAAACAAACTACATATATTATAAGCGTCTGCTAAATGTAAATGTAAATAATAAAAAAGCATAGAAATAATAACCAGATAGAAAAGGATAAATATTCAGAAGCAAAGTAATAATCAAGACTATAAAATGAGTATATTAATACGCCAGATTGAATAGACCAGTTTTTAAGATTGTTTTAAAAATGTATAATGAAGTTTAGGCATGGGGGCGATAACCGTTTTTAAGGTATACTGCGCTTTGGAAAAGTCAAGGTTTTAAAATCACCTAAAATTTTTGCTATACCGTTCCTAAGATATGTGTAAAAAAAACTTTATTTACGTTATTTTACGCAGAAAAGATAATCAAAACTACAGTTTTAAATTGTAAAGAAATCTGTGTTTTTTAAACTAATGAAGACAGTCAATGATTTAGTTCAATTATTTAGTGTAACTAAAATATTTAACAGTAACATGTTTACTGTTACAAATTTTGGAAATGTTTTTAAAATAAAATATATAGTTTTCAAAGGGGAAAAAGTTTTATTTTTTTTTACCCAGACTTTTAAAAAGAATACATTTTACAGCATTAATCACAATCCCATCAAACCGTGATATTTTTATCCAAGGTTATCCTACCGTTAGAATCTTATACCTGCCCATGCCTAGTGAAGGTGCAAAAATAGCCATTTTTATTTATTAGCATTTTGCTGTGTGGTTAAAAACTTGCCTCTTAAAATATAACTTATCTACTTAATTTTCAGAAGTGATTGTGAAGGAGGAAAGTGAAGAACTGAGTGAAGACGAGGAGAAACATCATGTCAAAAGTGAAAGTGAAACTCACTCAAATACTAAAAATTTTTCAATGGACAGAACAGCCGTTAAATGTTTCACCTGCAGTTTATGTGGAAAGAGTTTCTTGCGCAAATGCAGTCTCAAGATTCACATGAGGATCCACACTGGAGAGAAACCTTACAAGTGCTCACACTGCGACAAGAGATTCAGTGATTCAGGAAACCTGAAAACACACGAGAGGATTCACACTGGCGAGAAACCGTATCACTGCACTGATTGTGGAAAGAATTTCACAAATTCAACTTCTCTACGATCGCACAGAAAACACAATCACAGTAAGTAGATCGTCTAACATTTCAGCTCATCAAGGTTGTATTATTTGGTATAATCATAGATTTGATAACACATATTTAACCGGTTGAGTGTATCTGTTTAAGAGCCAGTAAAAAAACGAAAGCAACTAGTTGAGCTCAGGTGTCAAATCCAGTTCCTAGAGGGCCACAAAGGGCTCACCAATAAGGATTGCCTGATGGCCCGGGTCCAGCCAGAGACACACTTGGGACAGTAGACAAGATTGTTAATGGCCTGATTGGGCCAGCGCTGCCCTGTCACTAAAATCTAATTTGCCTGCGACGATTTGTCAGTTGCATGCAAATAAAGTCTTAGAATCAAGAAACAGTTTGTGCTTTTAAGCCTTTCAATGCCACCTACTCTGTGAAGTCATAAACAGCCCCCTAAAATGTAACTCACTTAATTTTCAGATGTGATGGTGAAGGAGGAGAGAGAAGAACTGAGTGAAGATGAGGAGAAACATCATGTCGAAAGTGAAAGTGAAACTCGCACGAACACAGAACACAGTTTTTTAAGAACAGCCTTGAACGGTTTGACCTGCACTCAGTGTGGAAAGAGTTTCAGCCGCAGACACAATCTCAAGCTTCACATGAGAACTCACACTGGAGAGAGACCTTACAAGTGCTCACACTGCGACAACAGATTCAGTAAGTCGGGAAACCTGAAAACACACGAGAGGATTCACACTGGAGAGAAACCGCATCACTGCACTGCTTGTGGGAAGAGTTTCACAGATTCATCTTCTCTACGATCACACAGAAAAAGCAATCACAGTAAGTAATCATCTAACATTTCCCTCCATCAGGGTTGTATTATTTAGGATAAATGTACCATTTATAACAAATTAGGAGGATGTATTATGCAGTTTTCCTTCGTCTTTGGAGTATGACAAGCGGATTGTGTTTATATAAAGGCACTTTTCCACACATGGTATGCCACGGTTCAGTGTTGTTCACATGTGAGGGGGGCATTGATCTGAAAACAGGTTTCAAAGTAGAATTTTTTTTTTTTAAATGCCACCATTTACTTGTCCTAATAACCTCTTAGAAAACGAGTGTCTTTAAAAACGATTACGTCACGCATGTGTATATTATGTGTTTAGAGAGGGTAGGGTTAAAGTTAATCGGTATTAGGGTGTCACACCAGGTAATAAGATGCATTTTCTCAATGTTTTCTCAAATATTGCTCACACATTTGTCTAAATCTGCTAGTGAGCACTTAACCGGGATAATCAACCTGTGTTTTATGCGGGTCCCAGTGCCCCAGTATAGTGAAGGGAACTCTATACTGTCAGTGAGCATCGCCCTTCAGAGGAGACTTTAAGTGGAAGTGAAGCAGTCAGTCGAGTATTTACATTATGTTGTAAATTGGTTTCCACTTTAATGAAAGTGGATAAATAAAGGAGGAAGCACAGTGGGTAGCACAATCGCCTCACAACAAGAAGGTCGCTGGTTCGAGCCTCGGCTGGGTCAGTTGGCATTTCTGTGTGGAGTTTGCATGTTCTCCCCGTGTTTGCATGGGTTTCTTCTGGGTTAAATAAGCTAAGTTGGCCGTAGTGTATGTGAGTGCGTGCAAGAGTGTGTGGGTGTTTTTCAGTGTTGGGTTGTGGCTGGAAGGGCATCCGCTGCGCAAAACATGCTGTATAAGTTGGCCGTTCATTCCGCTGTGGCGTCGCCTGATTAATAAAGGGACTAAGCCGAAAAGAAAATGAATTTTTTTTTTTTCCGGGAAAATGGCATGTTTTACTATAATAGAGTGACTATATGTCCTCTTTTTGGCACTTTGAAAATGAGCCTGGACACAATTTCTAAAACTCCTCAAATGTCTGGGATTCAGCTTTTGCTTTTTAGTCGTTGTTAATTCATACCTTTTTCTTTTAGCCAGAGTTGCAATACTTTCGAGTTGTAGAGGCATTCATATTTGGCGCTCATTGTTGTACTTTTATTTATGACACCAGCTTTGCTGATTTGACTATTTGGCACCACCTTGGGACTGAATGAGGTGAGTGAATGCTCCAGGGTCCCAGCAGGCACGGGACGTCAACATGATGTGTTGTCGTTGTGATGTCGTTGTACCCCAACCTCATGGAATGTTGCATTTTGGATGGAAACAAACTCGGTTTGAGGTCAGAACCCAACATCAGACCGGCGTCAATGTCCAACGTTGGACAGACGTTGGATTTTGGCCACTTTCCAATGCATTCTAATAGGGGAACAATTGAACAATTTGGTATCGGTTTTGTGGGCCCTTGTGTTCCTCCAGCGCATTTCTCTCTTTTGCCCACTATTGAGCACTATGCTAGAGAGAGATTGAAATTTGTGATTAATGTTGTGATTTTGTTTTGAGTTTTCTCCTGTCATTTCTTGTTTCAATTTGTAAGTTTATTCTTACTTAATCATTTCTACCCTTAACGTTAAGAATTGTGGTTCACACAACACACACTTGTAACAAAATACACACTTGTGAATAATTGTGAGAAGTAGGAGGGTTGACGCCACATTGTTTTTATTTTGTACGTTTGTTGTTGTTTTGGCAAAAGGAAGTTGGTTAAGTAATTGCTTGTATTTTATTTATTATTTTAAATTTTCTTCAGCTAAGATAGTTGGTTAAAAAACCATCTTTTTGTTTGTTATTTTTGGTCTGGCCTTCTCCTGAAGATATATCCGTATCTCATATAATAAGCAAAGCTTGTAACATTCAGATTCTCTCTGGTATTGCCTGTCTTTTCTTTTCTGTTGTGATCGACCGCTACACGGTCATAACAGAAATTGGGGGCTCGTCCGGGATTTGAACCCTCTCGCACCCCAAGCGAGATTCAGACCTCTAGACTCGCATATTTTGTAAGTCTCTCCTATTTATAGCAGCTGATTTAGATAACCAGCTCATTAGAGGAGCTTTTGTTCACTGGAGGAACGCAAGTTGCGCAAGCCTACTGCTTACATTTACATTTAGTCATTTAGCAGACGCTTTCATCCAAAGCGACTTACAAATGAGGACAAGGAAGCAATTTACACAACTAAGAGCAACATTGAATGAGTACTACAGGCAAGTTTCAGGTCTGTAAAGTCTAAGAAGGAAAGCATTAGTAATTTTTTTGTTTTTTTTTTTGTTTTGGGGTACAGTTAGTGGTATATCCAGAGAGGCAATTGCAGATTAGGAAGTGAAGTGG
This sequence comes from Danio rerio, assembly GCF_052040795.2. Classification (NCBI taxonomy): domain Eukaryota; kingdom Metazoa; phylum Chordata; class Actinopteri; order Cypriniformes; family Danionidae; genus Danio; species Danio rerio. Next base: position 2,006,851 of record NC_141042.1, read on the forward strand.
AGACTAAATAGTTGAGTTTTTAGTCGTTTCTTGAAAACAGCGAGTGACTCTGCCGTTCTGATGAAGTTAGGGAGTTCATTCCACCAACTGGGCAGATTGAGCGTTCGCGTTCGCGAAAGTGATTTCTTTTAATGTGTGAAGTTTTGGACACGGAATGCACAGCCTATAGCAGAACTAATCTTTTCATGGTGTTCATGCTTAATCCACAATCGAGAAGATGTATCAATCAATAGGGTTATTGACCTTATTGTTGATTTATCATTTGCATCCCTGCTTCACATTTCCCTCCTAAATTTGTTTTTCCTAATTTTCAGAGCTGATGGTGAAGGAGGCGGAAAGTGAAGAACTGGTTGATGCCAAGAAGGTCCACTTTGGCGTTCATAAAAAGGAGCAATTACATTCATGCTCCTGGTGTGGAAAGAGTTTTACATATCAGCATAATTTAAGGCAACATGAGAGGATCCACACTGGAGAGAAACCTCACATTTGCACTCGGTGTGGGACGAGTTTCAGACTAAAAGCTGACTTTTTATCGCACATGATGATCCACACCGGAGAGAGACCACACAGATGTGATCAATGCAGCAAAACGTTTTTGTGGGCTTCACAGCTGAAGGAGCATCTTAGAGTTCACACAAAAGAAAGGCCTTATTCATGCTCCGAGTGTGGGAAGAGTTTCACGCAAAGTTCGCATTTTAATATACACCAGAAGATCCACGCTGGTGTGAGGGAGCATGTGTGCTTGGAGTGTGGGAAGGGTTTTATTACAGCTGTAGACTTGAAACTGCACCAGAGGATTCACACTGGAGAGAAACCCTACAAGTGTTCCCACTGCGACAAGACGTTCAGAAATTCAGGACACCTGAAAACACACCAGATGATCCACACTGGAGAGAAACCGTACACGTGCGCTCAGTGTGGGAGGAGTTTCAGACGATCATCACACCTTCAAAAACACATCAAGATCCACACTGGAGGGAAAATGCAAATGTGATCAATGCAGCAAAACATTTTCAGAGCTGAAGGACCAAACTTCATATTTGTCAAACGCGTGTATATTAGGGTTGGGTTGTTTGGCCGATAGCCAATGGCCGATAAACATCACAATGCTGAGCTGGCATCGCGATCCTCTGATCCGCACCCGTCAGAGCAGCAACCTGCTCACAAAAACACACATTTAGGCCTTGTTTACACAAATACGTCTTAGTTTTAAATGCCCTTTTAAAAACTAAATTGATCCACGTCCACACTGGCGTTTCATCTTGCAGATCTTCATTATCACTATAGACCTTTCTCATGGCTGCTGCATGGTGGGCGCCATAGCGAGCAGCGTCTTCTGGTAGAATGCTAAAAACTTCTGTTTACAGCGTGTACAACTGGTCATTTGCGATCCGAAAATGGGTTTCAATAACGTTTTTAATGGATAACAGAGTGTTTTTGTGACACACAACTTAGAAATGTGTCTGTTAAAGCCGTTAGAATCTGTCACATGTGGTTCAAGCGCGTCAGAAATACGAGAAAAACGTTCTCCTAGTTCACGTGTCTGCTGTCAGAAATACAGTGTGTGTTCCCGGCCTGTCAGCTGTTAGCTCAGCGGCTCTTTAACACACACACACACACACAGAGAGAGAGCGCGAACTAGAGTACTGGCATGAAACTTAACAGGTATGAAAGTCGTGCAATTTACTAAAATGAGCAATAAAAGTCTGTTATTGATCCTCTGCTGGCTGATCTGCTGTTCATTCTAATCGCGAGCCGTTTGTGTTTTATTTCGTGTGTTGTTTTCACCACGGTTTGTGTTTTTCTGTGATTTCGAAATGACACTCGCCTATATTTTCACTTTGTCGCAGTTATTAAATCAGTGTGTCAGTGGCACAGTACAGGCTACGTGTGTGTGTGTCAAACATTTTGGTGAACTACATTAGTTTGGGCTGGTTATATGTTTGAAATAAAGAGAAAATGTTGACTTTAGCGATGACGAGGCTTCATTTAAACTGCAGAAGATGCCGTCTGACAACGAGGGGGAAACGCCTCACAGCAGCTGTTTTCCATCACATTAGATGGCATTTCTTTAAATGATCAGTCCAGGAGATGCTGCTGATGGACAACAGTATTAGTTCAAAGAGGATAAAAGCAGGTAAAATAGATTAAAACTATCGTTTTAAAGCTGTCGAAATGTGACCGTTTACACGCATCAGCTGCCGACCGGAAGTTCTTCGCATTCTCCTTGCGCATACACGCAAAGCATCATGGGCAATTTTGCGTTCCAAGAAAAAGGTCTATACCACTGAAAACGCACATCACGTGACCACACACACAGAGGCATGTGCTGCAGCATATGCACACGTCTGAGCTCCAGGCAGTCAGCGGGTGCTTTGTGCACAAAACCCTAGAAAGCAGTGCATGTCGGAAAGTTTATCAAGGATGTACCACTGGATTGTGTCTCACTATAGTTGTTAAACGAGATATTAAATTAATCTTGTCTGTATCTAGCAACTCTTCACTCTTTTGAATCTATCAGGTAACATGTCACAGCGTCAGTAAACTGCTTCAGTCTTTCACTTTCATGCTTGTACTTTTGCCGAGTTCAGACTGCATGATTTTCAGAGTAGTCGTGTCACAGATGTTTTCACACTGCTTGACTATCTGGGCTAGCGTTTCGTCGCTGCTTTGTTTACACTGCAAGATGTATTGGCGACAGGGACTTTCACATTGCATGACTTTACTATTGGAAAAATCGCCGGCAACTTCGTCCAAACTACGTCTCGCAGCCAAAAACACGTCATAAATCTTTTGTTATTAACTACATAATGAGAAAGAAGCCTTTAATGGGGTAGGACATGTACATGTTTGCTCACCTGGGTTTAAAGGGAATTAGCCATTTCTCCTCAATGTTGATAATAAACTAATTTCTTTCTGTATGAAACGTCAAACAGACACGGGTGCTCCTGAGTCCTGTCAAACCTCCACTAGTTTTTCCTCCATTTCGTGGGTCCAAATAAACCGAAAAAGAGCGCTTTTAACTTCTCCCCCAGCCTCCCGCTGGCCTGCAGCAGGTACACACACACGCACACACAAGTGAATGCTGCTCTCTCATTGGCTGTAGGCGATCGCTGATGTTATTTTAAGTCAAAACTCAATTCACACGGCATGATTTGAATCGCCGACAGCTCCAGATATTCAGCACGCCATATATCTCGCAGGCATTGGCGATTCTCTCAGATCGTGTCTTTGATTGTTCATACTGTGTGATTGTCACTCACGTGCACGAGCAGCGATTTGCCGGCGATTTCAGGCATTTGTCGGCGATTTCTCAAAACCTGTCGGCGAGCCAAAATCGGGGCTAAAATCACGCAGTCTGAGGCATTAGTCTTTTTAGCGTAAACCTCAGATGTTATTGGTTGTGCATCTTTTTTTTACCAACCAAGTTTGCAGACGGGATTATAACGACACAGATCAGTCTGCCTAGTAATGCCAGAGTCCTGCCGAAAAAGTGATTGACCGGTGGTTATTAGTGTGCAACTTCTCTTTATTTGTTTATGATTTGGTTATGGATAAAAACAAACATCATGCGGATCAGGTAGTTGAAACGGTACGCTACGAATAATTAATTTGTTATGAATTAATTAATTATTCATGAATAATTTATTCACCGCCACCTACGACATCGCACAATGCCAAATTGGTCGACACCGCCGAACCCTAGTGTGTATGTTAATGAACTCCAATCATCTGTAAATAGTGCATGCGTTGATCAATAATAATAATGTAATGCAGGGTCAGAGTTGGACTTCTTTTCAGCCCTGGAGTTTCAAGCTTTAGACCGGCCCACCTCAGTTCACGACTGACTATATTAAAATAAGGTCAATTTAGTTTCTAATGACAGTATCACTTCTTTTTCAAGGAAACAGCTGCTTTAGAACTTCAAATGTTCAACAATATTATATGTAATATTATATCACTGTATTATATGTCACAACAATAAAAAAATAATTACTCAAGTGAGGTTTGAACTCGTGTCGGTGGCGTCATAACGAAACTTGCTGACCACTGGACCACAATGGTGCTGTTATGCTGGTGTGTTCGGAATAAAGTATTGCACTGTTATCTGCAGGACTCTTTTAACCACATTATTACTTTCTATTGATGGCGTAATCTTTTTCTCCCCTTTTTAGATTTCTGATCAAGTCATGTGAGATTACGTAATGTAGTGAATCATCTGATTTTCGTTGAGCAGGTGTAATATTCATTAATATTAATTATTCAAATTCTTATATTCACTAATATGCCGATGTTTGAGGTGGAATGATTACATCATCAATAAGCTGCAGGCTGCATTTTGCTCACGGGGCTGCGGGAAAATAAATAAAAAAAGCTGCAGCAAAATAATGACTAAAAAGAGTGAGGCTATGGTGAAATGAATAAATAAATGAAAAGAGTGCGACTGCTGAGAGTGCAAGCAGGTAGGGACGCCGGCCCTCGCGGCCAAAAAGTGGACCGGCCCACCGGGAATTCTCCTGGTCTTCCCGATTAGCCAATCCGGCCCTGATGTAATGTCCATTAATGCAGTGGAATATTCATTGGTTTGACTCCAGTATGTTTCATAAATTCTGGACTGGTGTTCAAATCACAGTCATCATTATACAGACTATATTTATAAAGCCAAAGTCTTACTATTTTGAATTAATCAGCTCATTCATTCATTTTCTTTTCAGCTTAGTCCCTTTATTAATCTGGGGGTATGCCACAGCGGAATGAACCCCCAACTTATCCAGCATAGGGTTTCCTCCGGGTGGCCTGGTTTCCCCCACAGTCCAAAGACATGCAATACAGGTGAATTGGGTAAACTAAATTGTCTGTAGTGTATGAGTGTGAAGGAGTGTGTGTGGATGTTTCCCAGAGGTGGGTTGCAGCTGAAAGGGCATACACTGCGTAAAACATATGCTGTATAAGTTATCGGTTCATTCCGCTGTGGTGACCCCAGATTAATAAAGGGACTAAGCTGAAAAATAGTGAATAAATTAATTTCGCGCAGTTTTAATTATCCTAGCCGTGGTGACGTCAGCACCGACGCGTTCATTCAGCGTCGAGTCTTCAGAGCGTCTTTCACTTTCTTTTTTTCCTAAAATCAGTGCCTTTCCCTCCAGTCCGGTAGGTGGCGGTGAAACTTTTCGTTCGTTTGGCAGCCGCCATTAAACAACAAGAAGAAGAAGAGTCTTCAGAGCTGGGGTGAGTCGCTTTTGCTCGTGTTTACACAACAATAAAACACACTTTACAGTTTATTAAAACGAGAATCTGCGACTAGTTTCTGCATTGAGTTCACCTCTATCTGTGTGTCTGCTGACCAAAACAATACAGCAGGCAGAGAGCAGCTCTGAGAGGACAACATGAGTGAATGTGTTTGGGTTTTCTTTGTTATTGTTTTTTAACGCTTGTTACATCGCAAATTATGATCTGTGAAGAGAATTTACTGCGGTAAATTAATGAAGTTTGATGCTGAAAACGTTAAAGTAATACTTTGTTGTGCTTTTTATTTTCTTAAGTTGATGATATCCCAGTGTCTGTGCATAGATGTGCTACTGCTAACAGTCTAATTATCTTATTGGGATAAAAGCTTGGTATTAGAGCAGGGCGGTTTGGCCTAAAATCAAAATCTCGATTACTTGAATATTTTAACTCTATTACGATTAATGAACGATTATTTTAGTTGTTTGTTTCATTTTTTGCCTTCATATTTCACTGACAGGTTTTGTACAGTAAATATGCTCACATATTACAAGTGAGAGATTTCTGAATGAAGAGTGCATTACTGGCTATTAAAATAATTGAAGAAAACACACAATCTATGATCATTTATTGAACGTCAACGTTGAACAACTGAAATTAAACACACTTTGCCTACAACAAAGTCACTTTATTCTTATAAAATCATGCAAAGTAAATAAACTATTTTCAGTGATTTTTCTATTAAAAGTCTCTTCTATATTCTGTAATTAATATTTTAAACAGTGCATTTCTTGCGTCTCCTGTAAGCAAATGTTTAAAAAAAAAAAAAAAAAACTATTTCAGTATAATGCAATGTATGGTCATTGTAGTGCAAAGTAACACAATAGTAACAACTAGAGCAGGTTCATGTGACTCCCCATGCAGTAAGGTAAGTAACTTAAAAAATTTGATTGCTTATCGGTTCTGATTGTAGATTTCGATTACTTTTTCGATGAATCGCCCAACCCTACTTGGTATTTAAACATGATGTGCATATAAAGGCAATTTTAAAGTATTAACAATATAAATCAGTGTATACTGCAAACCCTCAGTGTGTAATAAACAGATCTGCCAGTCCTGAATGGCCTTTTAATGTTTTTAGTTTGAGGCTCATCAATATTATCCGAGCTGCTGAAATACTCTTTATTTCTTGCCATTAGTTCTCGTTTTCCCCCTCATTCATTATACTGATGTCTTCAGATTCTCGAAAAGCCACATTAAGTTCATTTTATTGGTGTCCGCTGACTTGAACAAATGAAATATTCACATATCTTATTGTCATCTATAAGATATTAATATAATATGATTATTTCATCAATCAGTGTAAATAAATCAGATTCTCTGTTTACTCCTCTGAAGCTCCATCAGGACAGTGAGAAGATGAGTGATCCAGAACCCTGCAGAATTAAACAGGAAGAGACTGAAGAACTAATAGGTTTGTGTTTATTCATTACTCTTCAACAATGAGGCTGAAGAACAGTCAGGTTGTTAGGTTTTAAGCACTAAATTGTGTCTTTTAACATATAAATCAATTTGTAAAAACAAGTATTATGGTCAACTGGTTATGACTGACCAAGAGCGCCATCTGCTGTTAAAAACTATCCTTTAAAAATGGTACTTGCTTAATTTTCAGATGTGCTGGTGAAGGAGGAGAGTGAAGCGCTGAGTGAAGATGAGAGGAAACATCATGTCAAAAGTGAAACTGAAACTCAGTCAGAGACTGAAGATAATTTTCCGGTGGAAACAACAGAATTGAAAGGCTTTATCTGCACTGAGTGTGGAAAGAGTTTCAAGCACAAATACACACTCAACGTCCACATGAAGATCCACACTGGGGAGAAACGCTACAAGTGTTCGCAATGCGAGAAGAGATTCATTCATTCAGGACAACTGAAACAGCACCAGAGGACTCACAGCAGAGAGAAATCCTTTCACTGCTCTATATGCGGGAGCAGTTTCAAACATTTGTGTTCTCTACGAAAGCACGCGAAAAACTTTCACGGTGAGCAAATCATACACAGTTCCAGGCCTTCCAGCATTGTCTCTGTTTTGAGTAGTTTTTGCATTGCAGCTAACGATTATGTCTGTTTTTCCTCTTTATATGAACAGTTCAGATGCCAAACCCTCTAAATCCAGCAGACCTCTTTTTTTGTAAATGAGCATTTTCTATCAGGCTCCTCTAAATAGGTTCAGAAGTTTCATTTAATAGATAATAAAAAGGTTATTAAACAAAGAGGGCTATGCATATATATATATATATATATATATATATATATATATATATATATATATATATATATATATATATATATATATATATATGCTGTTATCTCTCAGCTGTGTATTTAAAACATGGCAGCTCTTTTGTTTTCATTCTGTTCTTGTTGCGTGAGCGAATGACGTATCTCTGTAAACCAATAGCGTTCAGCTGCATGTCTAGCTCTGCCTTTTGGTACCCTTTCTCGTGTTTGGTACCCTTGGGTGTCGAAAATATGGTATGGTATGGTTTAGTACACCTTTTCACAGTGGAAACGGCCATAAACGCGTACCGAACTGTACCACTTGGTGGAAACGGGCCATTAGAAGCTGTCATTCGTTCATTCATTCTCATCATACTCACGACCTTTGTCTCTTTTTCGTTTTCATAGCATCCATGCGGGATGAAACAAAGGCATCTTAACTGTGTCTTTCGTGAAATGGAGTTGCTCTTTAATGCAGCTATAGTAAATCAGATTCATTCAAAGTAGTGTCGCTGAGCAAACAATCATTATGAATGCATGCTACACTTCCGACTGTACAGTGTGTTTTCCTTTTCTTATAATGCACAGAGTTTTGAGGTGAGGGACGTTTTTATTTGCCGTTGACTGATAGTCGGTCAGGCTCATCAAGGTTATTAAACTCTGTCTTTTAAAATCGAAAGCGGAATAAAACAGTCTCCTATTAAAAGCCGGCGTATCAGCTTGCGACTACATTAAAAACATATGGTTCCATTCAAGCCTTCTGATTGTTTGTCGGGATATAGCGGCATTTGCTGTCAAAGACAAGTGGCGTTTAGCAGCTTTTGCCAACAAACTGTTATTTCTGAATGCGCTGATGCTGGGATTTAGATGATTTTTTTTCATTAAACCAATGAGAACAAAACAAACAAATAAAAAATAAAAACACGTATATACATAAATATACACATGCATACATTAGTGCGTATATAGGCAAATACATCCATTCCACACATGTATATCTATATACATACACGTATAAAACTATTAAATCAAAGTCATCAAAATAAATAAATACAATAAGTATAAAATATAATAAAAGGTTGCCAAACATATTTTCACAATAATGCATAACCTCTAGAATTATGTCAATGTTAAATCATAAATAATTATACTGTCGTTGTGGAGAAAGCCAGCCATTTACTGCATTTCTTTTCAAAGATCTCTAATCGTAATCGAAGTGCATGTGTCATTGTTCCATTTCCTCAACTTCTGCTATAAACCATTCACCTTTAGTTGGTGGCTCTTCTTTATACCATTTCCGGGTTGCAGCTTTTTTTATTAGTTGCCAAAAATATCTTAAATGTTAATCAAAGGCGGCAACACCAAGGCTCCAAAAATGTCACGCTCTGTGTCAGCCTTTTTAATTTAATAAATTTGTATTTTTGGAGCCTTGGTGTTGCCGCCTTTGATTAACATTTAATTTGCACTTTTTGCGTTTTTTGGCTGAGCACCCAGTTAAGAGGGATGTGCGTGCTTTTGTACAGTTTTTTTCATTGCCAAAAATATCTTAAACGGATATCTATTTTCCTTTTTAAGTTTCATAGGAGTATCTCCCAGATAAAGTACTTCAAATAATCTAGGAATGTGAAGACCAAAAATAGTGATAGCGGAGTGCACCATGTCCTGAAAACTGTTAATTCTTGAGCACTGCCAGAATATATGCACATTAGAGCTGCACAAATAATCGTAAAAAGATCGCAATCTCAATTCGACCCCCTAGACCAGGGGTCACCAAACTTGTTCCTGGAGGGCCGGTGTCCCACAGATCTTAGCTCCAACTCTAATCAAACACACCTGAACAAGCTAATCAACGTCTTACCAGGTATACTTGAAATATCCAGGCAGGTGTGTTGAAGCATGTTGGAGCTAAACCCTGCAGGGACACCGGCCCTCCAAGACCGAGATTGGTGACCCCTGCCCTAGACAATCTATATCCAGCATTTCTACGATTCTGTCAATCATATTTTCAAGTTCAGGAGAGAAGCAATGGCGGGCCGCACAAGTCTTCACATTGTTATATACGTTGTTCAGCAACGTGGAAACCTCCAAATGGTGTTGAAGGAGTCACATGCTGTATTTATAAGATATGATTCACCTCAAAAAATGTAAATTCTGTCTTCATGTAATGTATATGTGACAGCAAAATCACACGTGACCTGAGCTGACCGTCACACAAAGAGGGCGGTCACGCGCGAGCCTCTGAATGAAGTCTACTTTAGTAAACAGAACCTGCATAGGCTGTGAATAACAGGTAATAAAGTTGGAAATAACATTCAGTTTGTGGCACAGAGTGATCGTTTGGGAGCCGCGCGGGACGTGAACCGCTCCTAGCAGTGAAAATGAAACCGAAAGCGCACAGTGTTGCCAGAAGTAGCTGACTGATTCCAGCCCCAAAAGCATCCAAAACCTGCCGAAATGCAAAAGTACCCACCCTGTCTTCTGTATTCACGAAAATCACGTCAGTGACAGATTCTAAACAGACAATGACAGATTGTAAGCGTATGTCTCAAACACTATAATTCAACATCAGCATTAATGACCAGGACGAATCTAAAGTCTGTTCAAGTTCTCCATTCCAAGTCTAAACAAAATGTAGCATTTTAACCAATAGTACAGCTACACAGCTATGTTTGAGAATAACAATAATAATAGCCCACTCATATTAACCTCCATTTTATATCTACAGAATCGTGAGGAAATCGTGATCTTTATTTTAGGCAACAAAAAAAAAATTTCGCGATTCTCATTTTAGCCAGAATGGTGCAGCTCTAATGCACATGATGTGCCTCTTTTACCCCACAGTTCCTCCAACAAGAATGAGTAGTCCCCGATTGTAATGATTTAATTTTTGGTGTAATAAAAGTCTTAAGTTTTTCCAACAAAACTCACGCCACACTCTTGAACTTGTTGAGGTGTGTGGCACATATTTTAACCCATTGGTCTTGATTCAGAACAATGCCTGCTTCATTTTCCCATTTTAGTCTTATATAGTCTGTTGAGAGTCCTCTAGAATTACTTATTCCTCTATAACAGTGGTTCTCAAACTGTGGTACGCAGGCTTCCTTCTAGTGGTACGTGGAAGAATGAAATATGTCATGTACATGCTGCACACATTTCAAAATGTATCAAAAATGATGTATATGACATGTCATATATGACATAAAGCCTATATTTCTGAGGTAATCTGCCACGTTTTTTTTAACTGTGCAGAGTTGTAGATGCTTTACTGCGCCTACTACACTACTGTATTTTCAATACTGCTCATTTTTGGTGATACTTGGAGAGACAGTTTTTTTCTGAGGTGGTACTTGATAAAAAAAATTAGAGAACTACTGCTCTATATAATTTAGAAATCGTTTAAGTCATCCTTTTCTTGTATTTCTTAATGAAAATGCTGGTTGTTCCAGTCCTCATCCTGTATTCCTTTTAAATAATAGTCCCACAACTGTAAATATCTGAATAGATCTCGGTTTAGAAGACTAGACTTAGGATTCATTCATTCATTTTCTTGTCGGCTTAGTCGCTTTATTAATCCGGGGTCGCCACAGCGGAATGAACCGCCAACTTATCCAGCAAGTTTTTATGCAGCGGATGCCCTTCCAGCTGCAACCCATCTCTAGGAAACATCCACACATACATTCACACACTCATACACTACGGACAATTTAGCCTACCCAATTCACCTGTAATGCATGTCTTTGGACTTGTGGGGGAAACCAGAGCACCCAGAGGAAACCCAAACGAAGGCAGGGAGAACATGCAAACTCCACACAGAAACGCCAACTGAGTCGAGGTTCGAACCAGCGACCATTTTGTTGTGAGGCGACAGCACTACCTACTGTGCCACTGCCTCGCCTAAACATAAGATTTATATGATTTAAAGTAAAAATATTTGTTGATGGTGTACTACGTACCTAAAGCATTCACTCATTTTTGGGGGAAGTGGCGTTTAGCGGCTTTTGCATCTGAACTCTTCGCTTGCATCACCTACTTCAGATTTCTCTCTTAAAATGTACTTTGTTTACTTAAATTTCAGACATGATTGTGAAGGAGGAGGAGACTGAAGAACTGAGTGAAGATATAAAGGACCACCTTAGTGTTCATGCAAAGGAGAAGATACACTCCTGCTCTTGGTGTGGAAAGAGCTTCATACAGCAGTCGCATTTACGAAAACATCAGAGGATCCACACCGGAGAGAAACCGTGCACGTGTCCTCAGTGTGGGAAGAACTTCTCAAAACCATCCAACCTCTATTTACATCTGAAGATCCACACTGGAGAGAAACCGCACAAGTGCGATCAGTGCGGCAAGACGTTTTTGAGGCCTTCAGTGCTGAAGAACCATCTCAGACTTCACACAAACGACAAGCCTCATTCGTGCTCCTCGTGTGGAAAGAGGTTTTCACAGCGGTCACAATTAAAGGACCATCAGCACGTCCACACTGGCGTGAAAGAGTTTGTGTGCTTCGAGTGCAAGAAGACTTTTGTTAGAGCCGCAGAACTCAAGCGACACCGGCAGATCCACACCGGCGAGAAGCCGTACGTGTGTTCACACTGCAACAAGAGGTTCAGTCAGTCAGGTGATGTGAAAGTACATGAGCTCATTCACACTACGGAGAGGCCCTACACGTGTACTGAGTGTGGGAAGAGTTTCACACGGTTAATATACATCTACAAACACATGAGGAGCCACAACGGAGAGAAAGCAAACACATTTGATCAGTTATGAGAGATTTTACTTCACTTTAAAGTCATTCAATTTCTTTGAATGTACTTCCTGTCGCTTTTATGGCAGCATGCATCGAGGACTGTTTGATCAGGCTGTGGATTAAAGCTAATAATATTGTAAATAATGTTATATTACTTATCCAGGTTAATCGATTTGCTTCACAACACCTTAAGCCTGGTTTATACTTCTGCGTCAAGTGACCGGCGTAACTCACGGCGCATGCAACGCGCGTGGCTGTGCATTTATACTTCTGCGCGCTGTCTCTGTTGGTCTGAATTAACACTTACGAAACGCTAGTTGGCAGTGAGGTGTAAATGTTCCTCTGTGTCGAGTTTCTTCGCTGCTGTTTTGCTTTTCCTGAACACTTCCTGGATGTACAAGTGGCTCAAACTCGCTCATTTTGAGGCAGGAACCGGCGGACGTGCAACAACTTTAACTATGAGGTAAACACAAAACAAAACTTTCCATCCGGAGCTCCTTCACGGGACTCCACACTTGTTAACAATCGCTCGCACCATTGGCGCGGGTCTCGGTCCCGCCCTGACTCGTCAGCGCCACCAAGCCGACCAATCACAGAGCTTGCGCTATGCGTTGTTGTGACGTGTAGTTACATTTTTTGAGACGTGCACGTCAGTGACGGCGACAGCCACGGCGAAGGGCTATGCGTCAGCACCGTAGCATACGCCGGTGTTTGACGCAGAAGTATAAATCAGCCTTTAGTGTGTCATCAGGAGGCCTGGCTATTGATTTGAACTCATTTGTATGTTTATTTTTAATCTGAAAGCCCTGTAACCACTGACTGTCGTTGTAAAGACGGACCACAGATTCAGCTCCAAATCATCTTTAATCTGAGGAAAGAAAAGCACCAATATCTTGGA